>NW_020455450.1:186652-287091 GCF_003342845.1 Nothoprocta perdicaria
AAAAAAAAAAGCGAGAGACGAAGAGAGAGGGAGGGAGGGAGGGAGCGAGCGCGGCCGGGGGGTGAAGGCAGAAAAGTGACTTGCCCGGGAGGGCAGCGAGCAGAGCGGGCTCTGCCGCGCGGGCCGAGCCGCGCCGGGCGCTGCCTAAGCCGGGTCAATGTGGGCACCAGCGCGGGCAGCGGCGGGAAGTTCTTCTAGATGGACGGCACTATCAAGGTAAGCGCGGCCGGGGGGCTCCGCCGGCCCTCTGCCCTTCCTCCTCCTCCTCCTCGTCGCGCTCCTGCCGCTTTTCCCGGGCTCGCCGTTTTGCGGGAGGGCTCCGCGGCGGGAAGCGGCGGCGCCGCGCGGGACGAGGCGAGGGGAAGCCGGGGAAACCGCGAGCACCGCCGGCCCCCGAGTGGGCTCGGAGCGCCCTGCTCCCCAAAACTGCCCCGGCCTCGGCTTCTTCCCCAGCCGACCCCAGCGCCTGCCCTCGCCTTTGGGGGGGACCCCGGCACCCTCCTGACAGGCTCTGCTGCAGGGCGAGTCGCTGCAGGGTGGTTGGGGCTGGAGGATTTCGAAAGATGCCCCTTGCCTGCCCGCCTGGGTGGGGTGTTGGTGGCTGAGAAGTCTCTCAAAAGTCTGTTTTTTTTTTTCTCTGATGTTGTTGTTTTTGCTGACCTGGGGAGAAAGAAGCTGCGAAGCGGCAGGAACTGAAACTTGCGCCCTTAGATTGCAGCTTGCGACAAGTGCACTGGTTTGGAGGAGCCTCCAAACTTAAAGCAAAGGGAAAAAAAAAAAAAAAAAGAAAAGGGGGAGGGCAGGGGAGGAGACGGGCAAGAAGGGAAAATGAAAAGAGGGAAGAAAGAGGTAGTGGGAGCGGGGGGGACGGCAGAAAGGCCTTGCAAGGGACCCTTGCTGCCTGTCCCCCTTCTTCCTCCCGCCGCTGCGGAGATGAGGAACTGCAAGAGCAGCAGCGAGGCCCCCGGTCACGGTCACGTTGGGCGGGCGGTGGCCAAAGGAGGAACTCGGCACCCGTGCCCGCCTGCTCGCCGCTCCGCGGCCCCCGGTGCTCCCGGAGCGCCGCGCGGGCCCTGCGGGTTCTCACGGATCCGCAGGGAAAAGAGCGAGGCTTCCAATGAGTCCTAGCCCAGCGTGTTGCCACGTTTGCTGCAGTTCTCGCCCCACTAGGCCGCCCTGCTGGCTTTCGCTTAGGTGAAGGGCAACGGGGGAGGATGTGGCTTGAGCTGCTGAAGTGTTTTGAATGCGCTGAGCTCTAAATATAACGCACGCGTCGGGGTAGGGTTGCTAAATTCTGGGACACCCTCGAGCAAAGCTGCCCCGTAGCCAGGGGGAGCAGTTGGGACGCAGCCCTCCGGCGGGATCCGCGTGCCTGGCGTTCGTATGTGCGGTTCTCTCTCCGAGCTCTGCGTTTGCGTTGGGAAATAATCCAGTGAAAGACCCCCCAGAGGGGCCTGGAGAGCAAAATATATCCCTATATACCCGCCTTTATAGAAGATAAGTGCTATAGGGCCCTGCACACGAGTGGGAGATGGATGCGTCTGGCTGTCTTAACCGGCCCTCCAACGGCCTCTTTGCCAAGTGGGGCAAGTTTCCCTGGAATCCCACCTAAATGCTGGGAACAGCCTAGGCACGTGTGGTCAGGATGATCCCGGACCGCGTTTGCTCCTCAGGTCGGCGCTGATGGAGGCCACGCTTGCAGGGGACGGGGTTGCCACAGGACCAGCTCACGACGTGGGGACGTTTCGCGCTGTCCTTATGTCACGTGTGGTATTGCTGCCCCCAAGCATCGGGACTAGAAAACAGCCTTTCTCTCCTCAAAATCACGGCTTCCCTAGCAGCAATAGCTAAATTAATTCCCAAAGGGGTGGGCAGCAGTTCTTGTTGTGTTCCTCAAACTATCTGTTTAATACCTGGCGTGAGGGTTGGATTGGCTTGTTTGGAAAGTGGCCTCTAGAATAATGTCCTAAGGTCTTGTATCGGGGAAGAAGTGCTGCAGATCTTCATCTTTCTTAATTCATTTCCATGTTCCATTCATATTCCATGAGCAACCCTTGCAGAAGACGCTTGGGAGCCAAAGAACCCAAGGCTGGCTTGAGTTTGGGCAAAGTCTAAATAACCTGTAACCCTTCCACTGCGTGCACCCAGCTATGCCAATCCATGTCTTATTTAACATCCTGCTTCGGCTCAATTCACATCGTGTTTCGGGCTGCTATTGCCCCGAGTTATATCAAAGCAGGCTGCCTCCAACGCCAACAAGGTGCCCGCGCGGCGGCTTCAGGCTGGTTTGATGGGTGCAGCCCCACCTCGCCCTGCACGAGACCCGACTGAAGCCATCACACATCTCTCCGCGGGAAGACGACTGGTGTGGCGGCGTCGCCCTGGCACAGGGTGGGGTAGGTGCCCGCTGCAGCCGCTGCCTCGTGTCACCCGTGAGCCGCTCGGGGCCACGGCAGCTCCAGCTCAGAACCCGTTTCCTTTCCGAGAGGGCTCCAACGTCTGCGCGGCCGCTTTCAAACCGTCCCGGCCTTTGCGAGCGAGGAGGCATTGACTCCCAAGGCGAGGATCTTAGCTGGAAAACTGCCCTGGATATTCATCCGCTGGAGCCTTTCCATGCTGCTCTCCTGCAAAAGCAGCTTTGAGCAAAACCCTCTGAACTCTCCAGGGCCTTACAGGTGCCTTGGCACCTCCCATGTAGGTGTTGATAGATAGGGTGGCACTAGATCTCTTTTTTTCCTGGTATAGGAAGGAAAAGTGGTCGGAAGCAGCAACCAAAAATGCACATTGTGCAGCACAACCGCTTAGATTTCAGGCCCACGGGGTTTCATCCCGAGGCTGTGAAGAGGTGCTGGGAGCCTTTTACAGCTTCTCTCTGCCACTGTGGATTCCACCCTAACAGGATGTGGTCACTGTGAGTAGTAGCATGCGAGGCTGGAGGATTTCAGCCTTTTGTTTTAGGTATTTCTTTTAATTCCGCGATGCTGCTACTGTAAAATGAGGGAAAGGTCTGGCCTCTATTGCTCCCTGCGGCAAATATTCCAAGGGAAGTTTTGCTGGCGCCTGGGTGCATCAGCGCAGAATTATTCATTGCAGCATTAGGAGAAAGGGGCAGAAATCAAGAGAAGAGAAGATTGCGCTGCAAAGGGAGGGCTTAGATGACACGCTGATAAGGTGAGAGCTGCTCGGGAGGTGCAAATGGCCTCACAGCAATTTTTGCAGAAAACAATTTACCCTCCTCAGTCTCTCCTTCCTGTCTCGAGAGAAGACTTTCCTGTGGATGGATGCCAGGTCTGGGGGCATTGAACAGAGCAAAGCTGCACACACAGGACCTCAGATGTGTATGGATAGGGTGTTGTTCACCCTCTTCCCCTTAAAACCCCAGCACGGAGGAGTTTCTGCAGCACTCGCCTTTGGAAACTGGAAGCCCATTCCTCTGCTGGGGTTTATTTGCCCGCCCATGGGAAGGTCCTGTGTCCCGTCAGTGCAAACAGGACCTGCTGTGGGGTCCACATTGCGACAAGTCTCCCGCTTCCATAGGTGATGCCAAGAGCTCCCCCTGAGCGAGCAGCTCCTGACGGGGCTCTCAGCGCGCGGCTGGAGGTGGCTCTGAGAACGCAGCCTAAAATAGCCCCATGCAAATGGGCCTTTCTGCCGCCTTCTGCAAACACCTGCCCGGGCACAAACCCTGCTCCCCACAACCCACAGAGCCTCCACAGACCCAAGGCGAGCAGGGGGCAGCTCCGGGTAATTTATCACCACCCCCAATGGGTAGAAACAGCGGAGGCTACGGCACGAGCCTCCAAAAGGTTAATGCAGCTACAGCTTCTTTTCTTTTTCTTGCCTCTCCTTCCCCGGGCCGCGCAAGGACTGATGCGTATCTGCGCGGCGAGGAGCGCTGCTCGAGCAACCCGCTCGGCTAGGAAAGCCACAAGCGTCACCTCCCTCCTCCGCCACCCTGCTGCCAAGAAGGTTTCCCCTGAGCTGCAAAACCCAAACCCCAAACCCGAGGGCTGCACCTTGCCCTCCCATCAATCCCGAGGCCCCAATCCTGCTTCTTTGCCCGTATCCAGCTCTTTTGCCCCGTTTTATTTTCCTTAAAACGTAGCTCAGAAGTCCAGCCTAGCAGACAGAACCCAGGCAGGTCCCAGGGACCAACGTTACCCCGTTGGCCCTGCTTGTGAGCCTAACGAGCCCTTAATTACTCATTTGCCGATTGGCAACAAACTGCCACTCTGAACCCAGGCTGGTTTTGATCTGAGGGGAGGAGATAAATCAGCAAGAAAAAGTGCTTTTTTTAAAGCCGATGAGTGAAAAAAGGAAACTGGAGTGAAGTGCGGTGGTCTCGGTGGAAGGTGTGGTGAGTTCTGCAGGCTGGTTTTTGTATGATGAGAAAAGTCTTATGTGAATGTTTTTTATAGCAGATTTATTTTTCTTATTTAAAAAAAAAAAGCGGGTAAGAAGAGAGTTTAAAAGGTTCAATACCATGTTTGTAGCCAGCAGCAGAGTTTGGCTCTGTGGCTCCTTCTGAATAGCTCTTCTTGTTGTTCCAAGCTTGATTGACTTATAACTGCGCCCGAACCTCCCTCCCATCAGTTCCTTTTTATCAGCCCAAGTGAGACTTCCTGCGCTCCGCAGCCTGGTTTCCTGATGTGTTTCCTTTTCCCTTTTAACAGAACAAAGGAAGCTGTAACTGCTCCTGGTCCAAATCTCCCTGGGACGTGGTGCTCGCCGCCGCCGTGCACGTTTGCCCTTCATTTTCAATGCCTAGAGGGACAGTGCCCTCTTGGTATCTGCCCGGGTTCTGCAGCACCAGTCACGCAGCGACTGCAGAAATGCAGCCCTGAGGAGAGCAGGGGGCTGCAGCAAGGCAGAAAGGGACCGGTTTGGCTTGGAAGTGGGAAGATATTTGGTATTTGGCACTGCAGCTTCGTGCCAAAGAGTCACGTATCTGTTGTGCGTCGGGACAGGCAGCCCCTTGTGCTGGGAACAACCCCCCCGACAAACCCTTTCCTTGAATGTTTTTTACTCTCTTCTTGCAGCCCCTTTTCCCTTAGCTGTCCTTCTGCTCCTGCAAATGCCCTGTGAAAGCATCCGTGCAAAATCCCTTGGGAAGCGCTGCTTTTCCCGGGCGCAGCCTCCCACCCGGTTGACTTTTCCTGCGGGTTCCTCGCCGTCTTGGCCCGGCTGCTCTGCCCTTCCTCAGCATCGCCAGCCTGCAGGGATTTAAATCTTGCTGTGAAATTAGAGGCGCCCAATCTCTTTTGCAGTTGTGCTCCTGAATCACTTCTGGTGCAGATAGAGAGGAACGTGTCCTTGGATGGGGACCTAATAAATACTGCGTGGCTGCAGAGGTCGGGAGCTACATGGGAGCACAGAGATAAGCGCCAGCAGGGGCCTAATCCTGAGGAACACACACCAGCTCTCTGCAGATTTCCACCCAAATCGGTGCCGTTTGCTCCTGGTTGGGTTTTAGCAGGACCAGAGCTTAACGTTATGCAAACCAGCAAGGCGAGGAAGTGGGCGAGGATTAAAGCCCCTGGGCTTGGCCTATTTCCTCCGTGTGGGTCCTGATGTTTGGTCTGGAAGGGCGGCCAGGGCTGGGCAGTGGTTAAGAGACACTGAACCAGCAGCAGATTAAGCCAGCCCGGCAGCTAACAGGAAGGCAGAGCCCAGGCCTAGCGGAGAGCCTGGCTTTATGTCAGCAAACAGCGTTGCCCTCCTATGGAATGGTCCTTTTTTTTGGGGGCAGGTTCCAGAGCACTGATTAGTGGATTTCTCACACAATAGCAAACCCCTTCATCTCGCCGTTAGAAAGTGTCATTTTTCATCAAATCATTTGGGATTACCCCAGGAAAGTTAACAGAAAATTACATCTCTGTGCACAACCCAGGGAAAAAATCAAGCAAGTGGAGCCTTTTCCGCCGGGCTCTGTTTATGGAACGATTTCTATACAGTCTAATTCAATTTCTATGAAAACGCCATTGATTTAATCCCTATTAAAGTCTACGGATTTGTCCACGAGGGTCATGTTGCAGAGCAGCCTCTCGGCCGGACTCCTGATTAGAACCAGAAGTTGCGACTCCCGTGATTAATTCCTTGGATTACAGCTGTGGTCCCCGGGGACTCCCAGCAAGACCAAGCGCCGCATGTAGGTGGAACAAGAGCCCCTCATCTAAACCGGCGAGGCAAGGAAGCAAAACTAGGAGGTAAAATGTAGGAAGAAACCAGGTACTCAGCAAGCCAGAGCCAGAAGCTGAGCCTAAGCGGCCATTCCCTGACATTGGAGTCGCCTGCGGGTTCCTGGACCCCAAACGCCCTTAGGCAAACCTGCAAAGGGAGGTTTTACAAAACCCCGGCCCAAGGAAACGTCACCGGTGCAGGATATCAGTGACACAGACACGGGCTGCAAAGCCAGAGCGCCCCACGGCCGTCTCTAAATGGCTCCCGAGGGACTGCAAGTCCCTTTGGGTGCCCTTCCTGGATTAAAACTAGTCTAGATTAACACGCACAGGCCTAGCTTGCAGCGGCGCGAATATTTAGATTTTCGTGGTATTTCTAAGAGCCCTAAGCTAATACATTGGCTTTTATTGAAAGCATTCCGAATTTAAAACAAGCGTGCCGTGATTTGCTAGATTAAGGCCAGGATTTCCAGTATCATCCTGCAAATATTACCCAAATTGTCCGGAACGGCTCCTCTGTGGCAAGAGAAAGAATGAATGGGAATTCATGAATGGGAAGTGATGAACCGACGTCGGGATATCCCGATATCCGTGCGCTTTATCAGGATCTGGGGCGGTTTTACTGGATCTTCTTTCTTCCCGGTCAAGATAAGCCTGCTCTTCATCCGCTTTGCCGGCTTCGGGAGCACATCCCAAATCCCACGCGGTGCTCCTGAGAATCCGATGCCCTCGCAGCGCTTGTGGAGGAGCGGGCAGAGGTTTTAGCGAATGGCCAGAGCCCTTCAGAAGTCAAAACCTTGGCGTCCACGCTCGCTTGCAATTAATCTTCTGGAATTCCTCCGGATTTACACCTCCGGAGCCGGGGCAGGCGTTTCCCACTCATGTAGAATATGGGGCAGCAGATGAAATAAGCTCTCAATTTTCTGCTCTTCACTTTCTGGGTATTCTCCTATGTCATCTCTGTTGCAGGAAGGATGTAATTATGGCTGGTCGTTAGTGCTGGGAGCTCTTCGTGTTGCAGCAGAGCCTTGGGACCAGGGCGGTCCTTGCTGTGCTAAACCCCGCACGTAACCAGAGATTCTGCTCCGAAATTCCTCACGAGCGAAGGAAAGTTAAGGCAACTTAACTGGGACTCCGGAGTGGGAGCAGCTCCGGAGCCGAGGCCAGACCCGACCCGACCACGCTCTGGGATGCGACTCCGGCACCGGGCGGCTCTTTTTCTCCTTCGGGCAGACAAGGGACATCTCACCCCTATCTCAACAGTGCCAAATAATCCCTGCCGTGGGGTGGCCGGGGCTGCTTTGCCCGAATCCCATGGATTCTCCGGAGCTGCCTCGTGCTGGCGTCCGGTACCCGCGTGCGCGTGAAGCTGCTCCTTTTCTTCCCTTAATTTCTTGCCCTCTCTTTCACGCTCTCGCAGCTCAAGGATTCGCCGTTTCAAAACTAGCAGCTGCAGACCTACCCCCCCCGTCGCTAAAAAATAATTTAAAATAACCTTAAACCACAGAGATTCTCTCTGGGGAGCAGCACTTCTGCAGCTGCCCTGCCACGCAGACCTGCCTGGAGATGTCTAGTGTGGAGCAGGAGCCTCTGTGACAAATTCTCTGTCCCCAAATTTGCTTTGCATCTCAGATCCTCATCAGCCGCCTATTAGTTAGGGAGAAGATATGGAGGGCCGCGCTCCGACCTGCAGTTCAAACCAGCTGGATGCCCCAGCTGGGGCGTTTGCTCCCGGAGGGGAAACGCGCTATTCCTAGCACCTAAGCTGCTCTAGCTGCTTGTGAAACGCAGAGGAAAAGCTCAGCCTTTGCTTGGGGCAAGTGCAGGCAGGGCCTCCAGCATAGGGCCCTCCATGTCCATGTCCATGTCCACGTCCATGTCCACAGCCATCTGCATCCATGTCGTCCGCATCCATGTCCACGTCCACATCCACGTCCACAGCCATCTGCATCCATGTCCATGTCCATATCCGCATCCACGTCATCCATGTCCGCGTCCACATCCATCCACGTGCACGTCATCCACATCCATGCCTACGTCCATGCACGTCCACAGCCATCCGCATCCATGCCCACGTCATCCACACCCATGTCCACATCCATCCACATCCACATCCGTCCACATTCACATCCATGTCCATGTCCACATCCCCATCCATGCCCATGTTCATGTCCATGAGGAACATGCTGTGAAACAGCCACTCGGCCAAAGAACAGGCATCTTTCTCCCTTGGGACTGCAGGGAAGCATGAGGAAAGCGGGAAATTCCATCCATAAAGCCGGAATCTGGCTATTAAACCTAATCAGACCTCCAAGGTCACTTATGGACCAGCAGACAGTGGGCACACGGTGCCGTGACCACCCAAAGGGCAATACCTACCACAGGCAGCCTCTTCTTTGACCATTAAATCCAGCGAAACCCCAGCCAGGACCTTGTTTAGATGGAATCAGACAGGCCCTTGGCCCCGCTCCTTTCTGCCCGGGTCTCCTAGCGGGCCCGTGCTGAAAGGAGGAGGCCGCCGCGTTCGTTAATGCTCATTAATTGTGACAATGGGACACCTGGAGCAGCCGCGGCCACAAGAGGATGCAAATCAGCCCCGGTGCGACGGGCACGAGCGTAATGAAGGGCTGATAATGGTCGGGATGAGCCTTGCTCGGATATTGGCTCCATCGCGGGATTTAATGGGAGACGGCGCCTCGCTGCCATGGGCGGCCCCTTCCCCAGCGCACAAAAAAAAGGGAATTTCTTCGATTTGCAAACAAGGGCATCGCCGAGATGCTCCCATTTCCCCCATAGGCCGGGGACGATGACATTAAGCTGAAATTAAAGCAGGATTTCCTTAGTTCTCTCGGAGAGGAGGCCACACTTGCCCATAAGAGCCCCCCCGGGCACAAGTGGCCTCGGTGTCACATGAGGGCCTCTCCTCGCCGCTTTTAATCGAGGCTTTTTAGAAATCATAGGGTGTAAACAAAGAACGGAGCAACTGTCGACCGGCTCCGCGCAAACCTCAGATGTGACTGCGATAAGCAAAACTGCTCTCACAATGAAGTAATATCAGGCTTGGGGCTTTTTTCTTTCTGCTTCCTGAGTTCGGCGGCTTTTTGTATTTTTTCTTTATTTTATTTCGGAATTTTAAATGCCTTTAGGTGTTGAGACGGGGAGAAATTAAGCTCTTTCCTGAGCAAACTATTAGTCTGACTTCAGAGAGACACCTTGGATTTTAAGTATGAATTAAGCGAGCATATACATCCCTATAATATATATAAAATGTGTCCTGTTGTGATGGGTACGAGTCCCGGTTTGGTGCGTGCGTGCACGTGGAATGAAAGTGGGAATCCGCTCGTGATGTGATGAGCGGATTCCCAAATCCCTGACTTTGGACACTCAAAACCAAGACATTCAGAAAGCCAGAACGTCACCTGGGCAGTAAAACAGAGGCAGGTTCACACCAGACGCGGTGTCTTTGTTTTCAGCTTCATGGCCTTTCAGCAGAAAGATGCAAATTTGTCACAAGGCTCCCTATTTCGCAGGAACGGGTAGCGTTTGCCAGCCTGCTCATTTTGAAAGAGCAAAAGGCATTCGAGTTGCTCAAAGTCCTACTGGGTACTTTCGAATATTTTCCAAGGTTTTGAAGCTGCTCCTCATTTAGAAACACAGCGCGTGAAGAAAACCGAAAAGGTTAAAGCTGAATTGAGACATTGGGAGTACCTGGGACGACAAAAAAACTTCACTTAAATCAAGGTGGACTCCGTAGAGAATCGTTTTGACCTGCTGTTCAAGACCTAGATTAGAAAATTTGTGGCAGTTTCTAATTCTCCGGGAATGGGGAACAGCCTCTTGCTGAGTTGGTCTTAAGCTGTGGCCTAGACACCCCCCTTGACACCGAGACCTTGAGCTGGACCAAGGAATTGCCCCAAATGGTCCAGCCGAGAGAGGTCATCTCCGGGAGCATCCGCATGGGCTGCACTTTCAGCAGGACCTTAGCCGGGATTTCTTTGGGATTCGCTCCTGATCCTGAGGATTCCTGATTTGCTTGTTTGCTTTTATTATTTCTTTCTCGTGCAACACTTCCATTTTCTATAGGAAGAACCCAGTGAAGATCAGAGCAACCCGATTTGACTCTTCTCCTCCTAAAGACCATAGTTAAATGGGAACCTACTCCCTGGGGCAGGTGAGGCCGCAGAGATGCCACCTAAGCTCCTGGGACCCAGGGCACCTCCGCAAGCAGCCCCAGAAATCCCAGCCAGATCCAGAACCGAATTCCGAAAAACTCCGACCAATCCAGCTCCGGCTCATTCAAAATCCAAGCGGATACCGATTTTTTCCCTTAATCCACCTAAGAGACTTAATACAAGGGGTTCATCCCAAAGACTCTCGCTTGCCTCTCCGCAGGGCGGCCGCCCGGTCGGCGGAGCGGGGGGCTCCTTGATTTATCGGAGCAGGGATTTATTGGAGCAGGAACCTCTCGCTAGCCGCAGCCCAGGTTACTCTCCAAACGCCAACTCTACTTCGTGCCGCACACGCCAAGCGCCTGCGTTGTGAATGGGCCCCTTTGTTCCCTGCGAGCCGACAGGACAGGCTGCTGAGTTCATGTCTGTACGCTCGCGCAGGAGGACGGGGTCTGCGAGGCAGATGTGGCCTTTAATTGCATGGAGCTCGTTAAGCCCCTTTTCGACAGGGTTCCCTCTCGCTGAGGGTGCCGAGCGTTGTCTGGGGGAAGGCAGAAGAAGGTGGCCCCCCAACTAGGACCGTGCTTTGCAGCACAGCCCTGCTCGGATCAGGGCCTGCTGGGCCCGAAGGCCTTCCAGGACCCTTCTCGGGCACCCAGGTTTAAGCACGAAGGCCTTCAGCAAGGGATGAGCTCAAGTGCAAAGTCCCAGTGGCGTAAGCTGGGTTTTCCTCTACATGTATCTCCATCTCCATTGACAGAGTGCGGAATCCCACTGAGCTGTTTTCCTTGGAGCGCTGCTAGCGGAGAAATCCCCGGATCTCTGCCTTTCCTCCCGGCCCTGCAGCAACAGGCTCATCCCTGGAGCTGGGCTGGGTGCCGAGGGAAAACACAGGCCCACGGCATCCCTGGCAGCTTCCCACTGGGAAGCGGATAAGGAGCCCAGCACCAGGACTGGGAGACGGCTCCGGGCGTTACCGACGGCTCCTCTTCAGCTGGTCTCTCCTAAGAGCCTTGAGCCTGGCTTTGCTGACGGGGTCCAACGTCGTGACGTGTTGCACGATGCATAAGTGGGCTGAAATAGCCAGGCTGAAGCACCCATCTGCTTCCAGCACCCATCTGCTTCCAGCACCCATTTGCTTCCAGCATCACCCGCAGCTGGAGGGGACACCCCAAGGGAGTGTCCACCAAACCCTGCGCGCAAAGAGGGGTGCAAAGAGCCATCTAAGCCTGGCTTGGGATTCGCCTTCCAAAGCGCCCAGGCTGTTGTTTTTCCTAAGTCTGGAATAAGTCACCTCGGGCTGAACGTGCGTGTTTTGTTCCCTGCGGATGGAAACATCGCAGCGCTTCCTGATGGGCTTCCTGCGATTGTGGAGGGAAGGGTGTCGGGGAGCAAAACAGGATACGATGGCAGCGGGATGGGGACAATGGTCTCAAAGCGGAACGAAAAATACTGAATGGACCTGGAGCACTGGGGTCTCCCTGCGCTGCCAAGGCTGCTTGCTTCCCTCATGGGAAGCCTTTGGTGAGCTTAAGCAGTTAAACCTGGCCTAAGGGGCCCTTCTAGTGCCTTATTTTGGTCTGGAGATCCCAATAATATGCCCTGCGTTTTGGCAGTTTCCCTTGCGTCCGTCTGTCCTGAAATCCCGCAGTGAATTTAAAACTGTTGGGAAAACTTCTGCCGGGGAAATTTTGCAAAATCATCTTGCCCCCTTTTTAGCCAGTTCAGCGACGCCCAATTTCAGCGTATTTCTGCTATTTCTGCCTATCTCCTTCCTGCTTCATTTCCTCCTGGGCTGAGCCACTACGTTATGGTTTCGCATCCACACGAATAGGAGCGTGAAGAAGCGCTGCTGCCAGCGGGAAAAGAAGGCACAGACCAGGGCAAAGCCTTGCTGAAAGTGAGGCCAAAAACCCAGCCCAGGGAGGAGAGAACCCCCTTGCCCTCCTGCCTCTCATTCTGGCCTCCATCCGTCAGCGTTTGCTGCATGCCCTTCCTTTGTGAATTTTGCATTTGACTCATTTTTCTGGTAAATGCGATGCTATCTACGAGGCGTTGGCACGAGAAGTGCTGACTTGTAAAGCCCCACGGGCTCGGGGGCTCCCAGGGCTTTGGGGCTTTACACCCCCCAACCAAGATCTGGTCCCTGAGAGTCACCTTCTCCTTACAAATAAATACCTGGAGTGATTTGCCCCAGGAAGAAAGGGATATAAGAAGAAAGGAGACGAAAAATATCAGTTTTCTAGAGAAGGAAGTTATCTTTCCATGCATGGCAGGAGGCTTCAAGTACTCAGCGTTTTTTTCTTCGCTCGTGTATGAAGTCAGTCTTTGTGGAGGAGGAGGAACCTTTGATCTCCAGCAATGCCTTTTAAATGTGGTTCTGGCCAGAAAAGTGAATGGGGAAGCTCAAAGTGAATATTCGGTGTGAAGGCGCTGCGAGCACCTGGAAGGAGCTCCGGCTGGAGCCGCTGGGTTAAAGTTGGGCTGAAAACAGCCAGTATTGTCATCTCCCCAGCTCCTGCTTCCGTGGCCTTTCCCAGAGAGCCCAAACCAGGGCGTCTGGACCTTCTCCTGGCTTTCTTGCCAGGGGACTTCCCTACATATATTTTAAAGCCTTTGCAAATTTGGCTCTCTACGAGCGGCAGCTTTTGCTGCGAAGAGTCGCAGGGCGCCTCGCTCCCGCAGCCACTCGTTGCTTCCATGCTGGAGGGCCCTCCGATCCGCCGGCATTCCCAAAATCCAGCCTGCATGCAGGGAATGCCACGGCCTCTGCACGGGGACGAGGCCGGGGCGCAGGGCAGGGACGTCCCTTCTGCAGCCCGGCTCCAAAGCGGGTTGTTTCCGAGCTGGGAGGGACGCCCAGATTCTCCCCGTAGGCTCCAACTGTGGACATTTTTTGCGACGGTGTCATGGGCCTGAAAATAGCTCTTTTGCGCCTAAAAATGTGCAGCTGCTGCAGTCCCCTGATTACAGGAGACTCCAAGTTTTTAGAATATCTTTTTTTTTTTTTTTTTTCCCTTTCCCGGCTTGAACCAAAAGTTTGCAGACCTCAGACAACCGCTTGCTGGGGCGGGCAGGGCAAAGAGTAATTTCTTATTTCTAGGAGCTCCAGGATGTGCCTTGTGAATTGGGAGCAGGATTGCTCCAGACGTGGCCAGCACCCGCAGAAATGTTTCCCGTGGGCTCTGCTGCACCCACCCGGGCGCTGCAGACCCTGTCGGGTGCCCTCTGAGCACAGACCTGTCCCTAAACCTGTCTGAGCTTGGAGGGTTTTTTTGTTTTAGCAAGGAAATCCATAGAACTTGTCGTTTGGCATTAGGGCAGGAAAAAAAAGGGGGATAACCATTTCCTGTTGTGAAGCATTCCTAGAAGTGCACGGCTTGGTAGCTCACCAGGTCTGTGCTGCCCACAAAACACACAGCAAGTGTAAAATAACGCGTATTTTCCCCCAGCATGAGCAGCCAGCGCCCCTCAATATCTAAACACCGGGAAAATCCTTTGAAAGGAGATGGGCAGGAATAGGCACCTCCGGGTGCTCTCCAGAGCCGCCCTCTCCGCATCTCCTTGGTTATTTTGGGGCTGTTTTCCTCTCCGCAGGAGGCTCTGTCGGTGGTGAGCGACGACCAGTCCCTCTTCGAGTCGGCGTACGGCGCCGGCGCGCACCTTGCCAAGGCGGACATGACCGCCTCCGGGAACGCCGACTACGGGCAGCCGCACAAGATCAACCCCTTGCCGCCGCAGCAGGAGTGGATCAACCAGCCGGTGCGGGTCAACGTGAAGAGGGAGTACGACCACATGAATGGATCAAGGTAAGGGAAGGGCAGCTCTCGCTCCGTGCGGTCTCAAGTGGGAGCCAAGTGCGTGCCGCTTGTTGGCCCACGTGTCACCAAACCAGCCCCTCGTGCCCTGCTCCCCCTGCAACCGCTTCCTTACGGATTTTATTTCACTGCAGCACCCCACAAACATGCCAGGGATCAGGGGGGCTCCTGGACACGCACTTGGCCCTGCAGCAATAGCCAGAACTTATCACATACCAGTAGGCAAAGCGTCGCCTCCCTGGAAAGCTTTGCTGGAAAGCTCCCTGGAAAGCTTATATTCACATACCAAGCTTTCCAGTTATCCCAGTTTTAAATCATTACAGTAGTTACTTCATTTCGAACCAGTAGGACTGAGAGTTCGTATGAATTCTGAATTTGATTTGAGCTTCAGAGTCACAAACAGGACTCTACCTTTTACAAAATACTCACACGGGCAATTGGAAACATAGAATGCCAAAGGAGGAAGGAATTGAAACTGAGCCTTGCTAATGCAGGGCACATTTAAACAACTCCCCTTTCTTAAGACATTGCATTGAAATGTTCCCGAGCAGTTGCAATCCTAAGCTTGGGTGGTTTGTGTTTAAGCATAGGCCGTTTGGACAGTGGCTTTGGATTATGGATGAAACCCTCCCTGAGCCTTTGAAATCCCTCCAGATTTATATTATGTTGTACAGAACCTTGAAGTGACATGGTTGACACCTAGGAGCATCTTTCCCTTAGTCTATGAAAGGTGAGATCTTGCTTTTCTGACCATGAGGAAAAACACAAATTCAACCTTTATAGGGTCTAAAATTTCCAAAACCCTGAAAGGAAAAATTACCCAGCACTTAATACTATTTGAATATCGTTAGACTAACACTAAAGTTGGGATTTAGTCACGAGCATCGCTCTTGGCCCTGCTCAGTAGCAGAGTGCTCTGCATGAGTAAACAGAAGGGGGGGATTTTCAGCTTAAGTCTGCAGAGACTAAACAATTATCTAAGTGGCTTGTGCCAAATGTGACCACGTCAAAGCCCGTGTTAAAACCAGGCACAGCTAAACGTGCTCGGCGGTCGGGTCCCCTTCGTCCTGCATCTTCACAGGGGGCATTTTGGGGCAGTTTTCTCTTCTTGAAGAGCTCGGGGCTTCCAAAACAGTTTCTGAGAACTTAGCAAAGCGTCGCTTGAAACAGAAAGCAGCCCCACACCTTTGAGCCTTCTCTAAAGGGAGGCTGCTGCTGGAGGTTTCAAACGGCAGCGTGTCTTTTCCTCGTAGGTATAGAGGAGATGCAGATTTTACTGTAAGATAGAAAGTCTTTGCGTCACTTGGGCTTTGCTGCTGATGATTCATAGGCGCAGTCTGATCTCGCCCTGCTTGCGCCTCCGTGTTGTCTCTGGACTTGGGAGGATTTCTGGATTGTTTCCGCGACTGTTTCCAGGGCCAAAACGCAGGGAAATGGTCGTCTAAAATAGTTATTTCCTGAAGAGCATCGTCCCTGAAGAAAAGGGGGCATCTCGAGAGGACGAGGTTGGGGTTTTCTGCCATCTTTGGCAAAAAAGGCCGGGCTTCTTGAGCTGTGTCTAGAGCTGGTAGACGGTCAGGCCTCTCCTCTGCCATGTATAGGCAGCGCTGCACGTGTCTGGATGGATCCTGTGCCTCTGTGTAGCAGAGTGTCCGTGTGACATCCCTTGGGCAGGGGCACGGTGCACACCTGGGGCAGGCACAGCGGGCTCTCCTCCATGATCTTGGGCCACCATCTCCCCCGTTAAACACGTAAATCGAGGAGGAAACAACCGAGATTCTGATTCACTAGCTGCTCTGGAGTGGTTTATATGGAGGGCCTGCAGATCTGCCGTGGGCAGGAAGGAGCCTCCATTCCACAGAATCCCAGAATATTCCAGGTTGAGCAGCACCTTCAGCCCCCAAGCCATTAAACAGCAGGGAGGGCCTAACAAAACCTCTCGCCATCGCCTCCCTCTCGCTCTTTCTCCCTCGCCTTTCAAGCACAGCCTCTCCCTGGCTCCCAGCTGCCTCATTAGAGGGGGGCAGCCCTTTATTCCGGGCTTCACCTGCCCGGGAAGCCTTCTCCGAGAGGCGCTCGGAGGCGGCGGGGAGGCGGTGGCCGGCGCGGCACGCACGGTAAGGGCCAGTGTCCGTCTCTCCTTCCTCTCCTTTGCGAGCAGAGGGGCAGGGTGGTTTTGGTCAGTAAGGGAAAATTCTCTCTTTTATGCTCTCCCAGTGCAATTCCCAACGGGACTTCAGCTGGGGGCTTCAGCTCTTTCCATGCGCTTGAGCTGCGCGTGGATATGGATGAGCCCACCTGGGCAACTCCAACTGGCCTTAGGAGCTTTGTCCAGCTAAAATAATGAAATCAGCACCTCGGAAAACCTTCTCTTGCTTCAGAATCTTAAAAACAATGGGAAGATTCAGCGGCTTGCACACATTTTTATACCATAATCGTGACCCTGCATCTGCAGGGGGGGTTGGACTAGGTGTTCTCTAGAGGTCCCCTCCAACCTTAATGACTCGGTGATAACTCTAGGATTTTCCCCAGAGAAAACAAAGGGCGAAGCAATGATGTCTGCGAGAAGAAAATGCCCTTGGAGCTGCACGTGGGCCCTCTAGTGGGACTCGCTGCTCTAGGCGCTGGGCTGTGCTACCTGCTGGGGTGAAGATGCCCACGTTGGCCCTTTCAGAGCCTCGGGGCTCTCCTCCTGCAGCCCCACTTTTATCAGCCCCATCTCCCCTCTCATCTGCCTCTGGTGGGAGCCTCAGCAGCTCTACAGGCTGCTTTTCCAACGGGAATCGGCACTGAAAGGTACCCCTGGCAGCTGAGAGGATCCAATGGGAACCTCTACACTTCAGCAAGATGCTTAAAAATGACGGGAAGAGAGGAGGAATAGAAGGCTGGGAAGAAAAGGGTAGGAAAGGGGGGGGGGAATATCCCCCTGAACACAGCTGAGTCAGGTTCAGGAATCAGTGTAATGCCTCAGTTTGCTCTTTCGAGTGAAAGCCAAAGGCAGTTCCTAGACAGAGGCCCTGGGACAGTCCTGGCTTTATTTCCAGGTACCTGGAGCACAGGACGGAGCTATTTGGAGCACTTCTCTGTCCCTGCCAGGCCGGCTGCTTGTCCACGCGGGCCAGTCTAGCATGAACTTGGCCAGCACACCAGGCTCTTGGCATCTCCAGAGGCTGCTGCTGGAGCTGCTGGAATGAAGAGCCTTTGGACGGATGAGCCCAGCCTCGTGCTCCCTGGCCTCCACCACAGCGAATAAACTGCAGAGACCTCGTGGAAGCAGCCCCGATCCAGTTGTTTTCGGGGATCCACAGCTTTTTCTGCCCAGAACACGAGCCATTCCAGCGTGTCCAGCCCTTCAAAAGCCCAAAGTCTCCATCAATGCTCACATCTGAAGGGCCGTCACACAAATCATTTCGAGTAATGAGGGAATTCTGACATAAATCTCAGTCTGCTGTGGGTAATGCAGGAACGAAGGAAGGTGCTGCATGCAATGAATTCACTATTCATGGCACGCCGCAGCCCATTCCCATTTGATCCTGTAGTTGTTCCTCACACAGAATTCCCTGGGTGCCCCACAGCTCACCTCTCTCCTGCTGGGATGCTGTTAAATTCCTTTCCTTGGGACAGGCTGGGCTCTGGCAGGGCAGAAACGGGCCTGGTTCAATCACGTAGTGCCTTCTCCTTTCCCAGGAAAAGGCCCCCTTTGGATCGGGCTGGAAACTGTGACTTACAGAGGACAAGAAAGGAAGGATCTTCCCATTTGCTGTCATGAAACATTTCATGGTATTTTTCTTAAGAGAGGACACTTTGGTCCGCAGCCCAATTAAACGCTGGTAATTCTACTCCCAGGAATGTTCCTCCTCCTCCTATCAGATTTCCAGGGAGTTGAGCTCCGGATCCAGCCATCCCAAAACGCTTTTCCAGGGGGAAGGCAGCTCTCCACGTAGGAGCCCAGGCCCTTTGCTCCTGGAGTCAGTGACGGTGAGCATCATCACCACGGATGATGCTCTGAGCACCGAGTCTTCTCGGGGAGCAATAACCTCCTTCGTGCTGTCCCGGGGCTCCTTCCCTGGAGCACGGGCAGTGTTTCACACCTGACACGGGGAATTTCGGCAGCACCTTAGCAGGGATCACACTGCCTGCCAGTCCCCCCGCATCCCTGCAGTTGCTCACGCTGCCACGGGGACATTAAACCTTCAGCAGTTTGGATTTTGGTTCCCTGCCTGGAAAAACAGTAGGCGAAATAGTAAAACCTTAAACTCGAACATGTGTAAGTTATACATCTTATTTCCATTTTCAAGCAACGTTCCCTCAGCAAGACATGAGGAAAAAATTACCATCTGCCTCGGAGTATCTCGGCGGAGCATTTATCTCCCGGCCACGATAAGTGAATTGCAGTCATTTCTCCCTCCCCCTTGCTCCGATTAAGAAGCGAATTTGGTTAGTGTCCAAAGTTGGAAGCTGGACCCGCGGGGTGGGATGTGGAGCCGGGTCACAGCTCTCCCCCTTCGGAGAACGGTTTCCTCCCAGGCCATTTTGCTTCTGGCAGCCAAGCAGGGCGGCTGCGTGATTAAAGCGGGATCTAAACTCTGCTGGATATAGGCTCAATAGGCAGGTGTAAAACCACAGCGTTAGGTGCTCATATATGGGTGCCTTTTATCTGGTTTTCTTTTTATCTGGTCTCCCACGTATAAAGAAATTCCTCCAAACTTCCCACCTCCAGGGTATTTATCCTGTCGCTGCTCCTGTTCCTGTAACCCCAGTGTCTTCCTGGTGCAGCAGGGGTAAAAAGAGCCTAAAAGCACCCAGGGTGACATGTCATGTGTTTCCTTTCGCCTTCTAGGGAGTCCCCAGTCGACTGCAGCGTGAACAAATGCAGCAAACTGGTCGGAGCAGGAACGGAGTCCAACCCCATGAGCTACAGCACCTACATGGATGAGAAGAACGGGCCGCCCCCCAACATGACCACCAACGAGAGGAGAGTCATTGTCCCAGCAGGTACCACCCACGTCTATGAGTCTTATTTCCTCGCACTGTCTTAAATAAACCATTGAACAGATAGGGCTTGTTTATCTGCTCTTTGAGGATTCCTTTTTCCTTACAAACCATGTAAAAAGCAAGGAAAAGAAATCAGAGTTTCTGCCTAATTTGAATTTCCTTTATCTATGTTTTGACCTGGAATCAGAAGTGGATTATTGGCATTTTCCTTCCGAAAATTATTACAAGGGACCATTCCTGTCCACTTCCCTCTCTAGATTTGCTATTCCTATCTGCAATCTGATGTTGTCAGGGTACACCACATGCATTTGGACAGCCAAGGATGAGAGCTGCTGTGAGAGGCAACCTGTGAAGTCTGAACCTGGAAAGAGAGGGAGTCTTTCCCTTGCAAAGCTTCTACACACTAGGGATAAAAGCTGTTTTAGCCCGGGAACTTTCCAGCAAAGGAAACATTATGAGGCAAATCTTGGCCCAGTTTCAGTACCAAGGGTGCAGCTTTTCACCCAAAGTGCTGAGGGTTGTGGCTGATGGGAGCAGCTGAGCTGCTGGCAGAAAGAAATGTACTCGTGGAATTGAGCTCCGCTCTGTGATCACGGCTTGACCACGAACAGATGACAATCCCCAGGCATTTGTTTGCCATTTAGGATGAAAAGGAAAAGCCTGAACTGAATGTAGAGAAGGGAAGCCAATAAAAGATTGACAGCGAGTCTCAAAGTGCCGTTTAAGCCCTTGTTAGGACTGGCCTAGAGATGCTGGCTAAGCTGACTGGTGACAGGGGATGTTTTCAGCATCAGCCTTGCCTGGAAAGGGGTTTGGTGATACCAACTAGGCATTAAAACCCAAGCTAAAAATATTCAAGGAGGAACATTTATCTGCTCTTCACCGTACTGTTTAGGCATAAGGTATAAAACCTCTTGGAAGGAAAATGAAAAAAAGGGGCTTTTCTCCTCGTTGAGCACCCCCAAATCAAAACCCTGAGGTATAACAGTGATTTACCAGGCTCTGGAAGGCAATAATGAACATCATCCCAGATCTCTGGCTGCAGCAGACGAGGCCCAAATTATCCAAGGAAGGCACTTGGCAATTTTAATGCAATCCAGAGTAAAGATTTATAGCACATTAGGGTGAAGATAGGCAAGAACAATGTCACAATAGGCTTGCAGAAATAATAATAATGAGAGAGATCATTCGGTGTCTTTTCCAGTGATAAATAGGCTTAATGGAAATCTGCAATTCAAAAATCATTGTTCGAAAGGAGACCACAAGTTCATTCTGCCCCCTAAATGTTGTGTTTTAGAAAACAAGGCAAATAACTCTCCCAATTAAACAAAAGAACCCTCCCTTGATGCTTGCATTATAAAATTTGTGGCTTTTTGCCAGCGCTTAGAAAGCAGAATTCAAATTGACTAGTGCTGAATGTTAAAGGAAATTCATCCTCAGCTTTGCAGCAGCTCCAGGTACCTGCTCCTTGTCCCAGCTGCTTCGGGATCTGAAGTGTTCGGGCTTTCTCGTGACGTTCCCGCTGCAAGAGACAGATCAGACGCAGACTTCCCAAAATTAAGCCTGACTTTATAGCCCTCCCCGAATGCAATGGAACAGGAATCCGCCGCTTCCATGTTCAAACGGGCTGCTGGGCGAGCAGGAGCACAGGAAACATCTGAGCGGGCAGATAGGCTCTGCGAAAGCGCCTCTCCGCCAGCGGTATCGCGGCACAAATTCCTGCCCGCGCGCCCTGATCTGACGCGCTTTTCAGGGTGATTTCTTTTTTTAGCCCCTGATGCAGCAAACCGTCACCGCGGGGGCTGAAAGCCCAGCCGGGTTCAATCTCCCCCTTTTACGTCACCGCCAGCCATAAAGATTCCGCAGCTGGAATTCTGCTGACAGCCGATAATGCTGCGTGAGACGGTTTAAATCCACGATGCCCTCCGAGAGCGGCGTTGGTTTTGCAGGGCCCGCCGAGGTAGAGTTGGGTTCTTGGCAGCAGGGTGACCAAATGTGACTCAGATCCATGGCAAGCTGCTCTGCTTAAGCTTATTTTTTTTTTTCCAGAGTCCCTTTGCTGACCAGAAATCCCGCCAGGCTCCAACTTTTAAATGCCATCTGTTGGGATTTTGCAATGCGCTCGCGAAGGCCGGGGTGACTTACACAGCACTGAGGTCATTAGACCTCACTGAGGTCATGTAGCCTTGTGGTGGCAAACGTACCCCTTTCAAAGGCATGAGTTTGTTTTTGGAAGCTCTCTGCAAGGAGGGAGAAGTCACATTTAATGCTAGCGAGGTTGCTCCTGAGCAGTAGGTTTAAGATTCCGGCAGGTGGGAGACTGTGGAGTGAAGCTACCGTGCCAGGAAGCCTGTGAGATCCCTTGGGTCCTCTTGTAACACACGTCTTGCTCATGCTATGAGCAATCATGCTATGATTGGGCTTCAACGAGTGCTACGGGCGTGAGGTTGATGTATAGCCCTTCCTATGTGCTCCTTTGCCAGATCCCACCCTATGGACGCAGGACCACGTGCGGCAGTGGCTGGAATGGGCTATAAAGGAGTACGGATTAATGGAGATCGACGCCTCCCTCTTCCAGAACATGGACGGCAAGGAGCTCTGCAAGATGAACAAGGACGACTTCCTCCGAACAACCACCCTCTACAACACCGAGGTGCTGCTGTCTCACCTCAGTTACCTCAGGGAAAGTAAGTCCTGCCCCGACACCAGGCCTTCCTACCACGAGGCTGGAGCTCCCCTTGGAGCGGAGACAGCAGCAGGGATGGGGAACACCAGGGAGAAAGGCCAGGAGAAGAGAAAGCCAAGACGGAAGGAGTGAGAACCTTGTGCAAAAGTTGCTGTGCAGCTTGGGTGGAGCTGGTGGTGCTAGAAGATAGCAGGGAGGTGAAGAAGGGAGCGGGATTCTTAAGAAGATTAGATAGGCTGGTCGATAATGAAAACAGCTGTGGCTATATGATAAAAGCACATAACACTGCCGTGATGATTAAACCAAATATTAACTGATGGGTCACAGGCAAATTGTTCCATAACCTAATTCTCCCATCCCTGAGTGATTTCCCAAGTAGACCTGAAGCCGACGTGGTGCAAAGAGTCTGGTACTCAAAGAACAACAAGTTATGCTAAAGCTCTTTATTCCCATGTTGATAGCTTCCGAGTCCGGAGTGCTGGAGCTAAGTCCCACACGTTCCCAAATGTTTTCCTTTCAGGCCTTCAGGCTTTGGAATAGCTAAGGTTTCAAGTGAACCCGTTTTTATTTGGGGACCAGCAAATCAGGGGAAGGTGCCATAGCACAAAGGAGGGGAGAGAAAGCCAAATATTTTTTCCACTGGGAAATCACATCAGGAAATAAAAGCAGCTTAAGATGCCTCCATCTGGCCAGTGCAATAAAGCAGCAAGACAGCATTTATTTTGGGTGGGTTTTCAAAAATATTCAGCACGGGTCTCTCCCTCTGTCAAAATCAGTGGGAATTTTGCAGATTACGATGGGAGAAGAGTTAGATCCCAGATGGGTGCCTCTGTAAGCCCCACCTTTATTTTGTTAGGGAAGCGGAGCCAAGGAAATGATTCACAACAAAAACTGAATTGCTGGCTTTGAATGGGTTTTGTCCCTTGTAAGTGCACACACAAAAAATATTCTTGTCCAAAATAATCTGCGAATTTCATCCCGTGTCATCAGCAAAGAGCTCCCAGCTCACAGAACACTTCTAGATGATCTCAGATGCAAACAGCTTTCTAAGGCTAGCACGCAGAATTACACTTTTTTGAGGGAAAATACTAGAGAATTTGGGGAAGCCCAGCTGCCTATGGCTGGGAATAAGAGTGTGGTTGGGATTAATTACTGGAGAAGAACCTTGCGCTTCATTAGCAAGGCCGGTGTTTCCAGAAAGCGCCGATTTTAGCTCCGCTCCCCCCGACCCCATGGGGGGCAGGAGGGGGAACAAGCACAACAAGAACGCTGAGCTCCGCCAGCGTTTTGCCCAAAACCGAGCAGAGCGGGGCAAGCAGCAGCCTGGCCTCTGTCTGTCTGCGTCTCTCCGTCCCGCGCTGTCTCGCCGGCTTTCTCTCCTTCCCTCCCTCGCTGCAACCCCCTTAATAGGAAACACATTTCCCTTTCTGCGGTGTTCCCACCAGAAACCTCAGACTGGCGGGCAAAGGTGAGAACTTGGAGCAATTAAACCGGGGGAGGCGCCAGCCCTTTCCAGCGGGCTCGGGCTGCATTTTTGCACAGCGAGGAGCTCTAGGTTGCTCTTGCAGGCGCGTTCCCGCAGCCCCCCTCTCCCGAGCCAGCCAGGAGGCATTTGCAGCCTATTTAGTCATAGCAAGCTGCATTGCTGAATTCCCCAGCACTTGCCTGGCTGGCTGGGCCGAGCCGGGCTGGGCTGAGCTCATACTGACCTGAGAAGGAGCGAGCAGAGGGCAGGAGATGCTGCAGATACTCCGACGTGCACCGTGTGTTTCCAGCACCTTCCAGCGCACATCCTTGTGCACTTCTCATCCATGCCCATCCGCTGCCGCGCTCCAGTTTCCAGCATCAGGTCCCGGGATCCGCTGCAAATGTCACGGCCTGATGCGGTGGGAACCTGTGTGGAAAGCGAGCCCGCAAGATTAGGCAGGGTAAACACAGATAACTAGACAGCCATGAAATGGGTATTACATGCTGGCTTCCAAGAGCTCCCAGGGCCTCTTCCTCCGCTTCCAGAGGTGTTTGCAGGGGAATCCAAGGGAAATGCTTGGAAAGGAACATTTTTGCTGTAACAGTGCAAAGCAGAAGCGCTTCCAGTGGGCTTTCCGTTGCGTTCTGCTGCTGTTGTGTTGCAAAGCCCTCCTGCACCACGCAAGCCACTGTCAAACCCCACAGACCATAAAGATGCTGGAATGCTGATGAGATTTGTGCTCCTGGAAGCCCCAACCCAAGCCCGTGCCACTAAAAATGTTCACATGGGTGTTGCTCCAAGAGGAGATGTCCCTATTGCAGCCACCGAGAGCAGGGAGCTTCTTCCTGGGGCTGCAATCCTGCCCGTGCCACAGTGATCTCGACACTGCTGGGGCAAGTGCAGCTGCAGGGACGGGGGCAACTGGGAGCCCAGTTGCTTGCAGAGATGCTCTTTACATCCCAGCAAATGGCAGACTGCACTCAAACTTTAATAATTCCTTTTCTTTTAATTGCAGGCAGCTCGTTGCTGGCCTACAATACTCCATCCCACACAGAGGCTTCCTCACGTCTCGCCACCAAAGAAGGTGAGTTTTATTTTGTACATAAATGTCCCGCTTTCCTGTGCGCTCGGTATGTTTTTGATTGGGTTAAAAGTGGACTTTTAATAGCTTTGGCATGAAAATGTCATGGTCTCTTATGGATGGACAACGGGGTTTAAATGGAGGGATCCACATTGATCCTCATATCCATGTAGGTTTTGCCATCCCAAACTGTTGCCTAAGATAAAGATTTGCCAGTTTTAAGCTTAGGTATTACTCAGCTGGTGAACTGATTGCAGGCGTTTGATTGCTTGAATTTTAGGTGAAATACATAAATCTCAGAAAGTATAAATCTAAGATGCTGCATATAGCAAGGCCTGAGACACTATTTCTCTCTAAGCGAGTGTGTCATTGAGCAGGATAAAATTTTCTCACCATAAATTCCATAAAAATCTTCAGAAACAATTCAAGAATCCGGCAGATAGGTTTAAGGAGCACAGAAGACCACACTTATCTTTTTGACACTTCAATTTTGGAACGTTCTGACTTTTCAAATCACAGTTGGTTCCCAAATTTAACATGTTTATCACAGAATCATTAAGGTTGGAAGGGACCTCTAGAGATCATTAAGTCCAACCCCCCTGCTCCACCTAGAGCATGGGGCACATGGTAAACTTAAAAGACTCAAAAAGAATGTAATCTCTTCAATTGACACAAAATAATGTTTTTTAGAGTTTTCTTTTAGAGTTGCTGTGATTTTTAGGAAGTGCATTGAGTAAAACCGTGCTCCTCCGAGGCTCTTTTATACCCTTTATCTTGGCAAGTAGGGCCTAGAATCACTCGAACGAAGAGAAATTCGAAGGAAGAAAATGCTTCCCACCCATCCCTGCAATTTTTCCTGCCCTTGAGAGTGTTTCTTTAGCTCAGCAGATCGAGCCTGGCCTTCGATTTGTGTCACTTGGGCACCTTTCCATTACATGGGGCGTTCCTCACGTGCCCATAAAGACCAAACACCCCCACTCTGCCTTCCCTTCTGCAATGCCAGCTGTCCATGAGAGCCACAAGGACTCAACACACTCTTGTGGGAGACCTAAAACTGCCTTCACAGCACCAGCCAAGACCATGAATTTCGACAACCGCCACCCGAAACATATTCCTTCTGCTCTCACGTAGGTAGAGTCCTTCTGTGGGGCTCCAAGCACTCGTTCCTGGCCGAGCTCCTTTGCTCCTCAGCCCCATAAACACTCAGGAGTTGGGTCTTTAGCGTCACTGGCACAAATTGTCTTCAGCTGCCTTTGAGGAAGAAGCTGCTCTAATGAAAATCACCAGTGTTTTTTGGCCGCAGCGTCGTTTTCTGGCAAACGAAGCGGGGCCGCTCGCGTTGCTGAATAGAAAGATTCGTGTCCCGCTCCCGGGGCTCCGCTGGAAAGATGGTCTGTTCCCTTCTCCTTGCCTGTTTGGAGGGATGACTGACCCGCTGCAGGGTCTGGAGCCGCGGGAGGAGGCTTGGAGACCACAGGATCTGCCCAGGAAAATCCCGTGGGATTTACAGTCGTGCTTAAGTAGGTCACCGTAGGGAGATGGGAAGTTCTTCACACACGAGAGCAGTGCACATGCGCCAAGATCTAATCAAATACAAGTCCATTTTGCTGCTCTTCTCCTGGACGGGAGCTCAGAACTCCCTCCTCTTACCCCGACAGCTTCTTTAAAATCAGCAAGAATTTGCTGCCCGCTTGGGACCCCTCCACCCTGCCCGACCTGGCGGCAAGCGGGGTCCAGTGGCTTTGGGGCCGGGCGGGAAGCGGGGAAGAGAGCCCAGAAGCACCATTCCCACAGGGAAAGAGCCTCAGATTCCTACCTAAAACTCTTCCTGTGGAAGAGAGGTTTTTCAGATCCGAGAAGCTGTCACTGCAAAGACACTGCCCAGTCTCAGTAAAACTGGCTCGGCTGTCGCCAAGGCTCCACAGCCCCCCACTCGTGTTCACAATTTCCTATGCTTTTGCTCATGGTATTTGTGTCCAGAATTGCCTGTGCATTTGTGTGCCTGGTGAGGAAACAGCCCCGGTCCGTATTTAACTCGGGAGCAGCAAGAAGGGAGGTTTCTTGCTGCAACTGTGTGGCCAAAGCCGGGATTTATGATCGCAGCAGAGACAGTAGCTGCAGCGCTGGGGTTTTGCTTTTTTCCCTTTCTTTCTCTCTCTCTCTTTTTTTAATTGTTTTCCTTTGAAATTCCAGAGTTAGTGTTTTGTCTGCTTTCTCCCTGACCCTCTTCAGAGGCGGCCGTGTGTTTTTTCACCAGAAAAACCGGGAACAAAGAAGCGTTGTCTTCGAGCTGTAGCAGGCAGGAAACCCAACTCACAAGGGATCCCGCCGAGCCAGCGCTGTCCCAGAGCAGACTCCAGTTCTCTGAATTCAACCTGACAGCTTGTCTGGAGCACTTTCTAAGTAACCATTATCCTTTCCTTTTCTCCCGGCAAAAAAAGAGCTATTATTTTTTTGCCGAGGGTGCTCTGCGAGCCGCGTTATTGCACGTGGGCGTGCGGCTTACGCGCTCGCCCGGAGCGCTCGGGCTCCTTCCTAAAGGGGTGAATTTCCTCCTCGGGAATGAGCTCGGGAATGAGCAAGCGGGCGCCAGCCGGGGCACCTGCCCTCGGAGCTAGAGGGGCCTGGGAAGGGGCTAAAATCCATAGGTTTGGGGCCATGCTCTACAGGAAGGTCCCTACCTAACGTGTCCGGGAGGCTCCGCAAAGGGCAGCGGAGCCCAAACCACAGCACGTCCAGCAGGAAGGATCCCAGAGATCCTGTCGCCCCTTTCCAACTTCCAGCCTGATTCGCATCCCTCAGATCCGTAGGGGCCAGTCCTGACTGGAAAGAAGATACCCCCGTTCCCTAAACCACATTAGCCATGGACTCCGGGCTCTTTCCAAGTAGGGAAGACGGGATATACAGGTTGGATGGGCTACATGGTCTGTTCCGACGCTGGGAAAGGCACTTTGTCTGGAAAAGGCAGCTCGAGCCTCAGAAAAGGGCATTCCTGCCCGTAAATAAATAAACTGCTATTTAACCTTCTTCCCCGTGAGCGTGAATGTCTGCAAAGCTGTGAGATCCTCAGTTGAAAGGTGCTGTGGAAGTGCAAAGCGTTATTAATATCCTTTACCTTCCTCATAATAGAGTATACATTCATTCGGGGGAATTTCTGGACATAAACCAGACAGCTGCAGAATGACATTTCTTGAAAGCATCGATGATTTATTTTGTGCTCTTTAATTCCAGTTTGCATTGAACACACATTCGTCACAGGGCCCTTGTTCCACTGGGCCTTTTAAGTCCAAACCAGGCTTAGGGACCTCATCCTTAACCGGTATAAATTGGCCCCTACCTTCCCTGCAGCTATTTGCTGATTTACACCAGAATTGGACCTTGGGACAAATCTTTTAATTGGATTTCCACAGCCCGGCAAAGTTTTGGTGTAAAATCCAAGTGGTTTTAAGGACAGATAAGACTCCCCCTGTAAGGAGCCGTCTGGCTGCGTTTCTGCAGGGTCTCTTCGAGAGAAATTTGCACTAGGGGCATTTCAGGAGCGCTCCTGCTTATCTCTTCTCACCCTTGCAAGGTCCTGCTTGTAGCTATATCTCACCATGAGAGGACACGTGGGGCTGGCCCTATAGATGCCCACGCTCCAGAGGGGCAGGGAAGCACCGTTATTCCAGCTGTGCTTGGACCAGTGGCTCATCGGAGGGGCATTAAAGCTGGATCAAAGGAGAGCTGAGCCACATCTTTCACATTTTAAAACCTAAGATGTACCTAAAATAGAGCAGCCCATTTGGGGAGCCTTGGAGCGATTCAGGACTCGAGCGTGACTGGGAAAGGTTTGGCCAAATCCACCTGGACAACCAGGATTAGCTCCTTGAAAAGCCCAAGCAGCCCCAGCAACCTACACTCGGCCGGATTATATTAGTAAAGAAAACCCTCGGGAGCTGCATTTTACACTCTTGATTTCTGTTACGACGCTGCGAGCAAAGCGGGGTCCTCCTCTGTGCCAAAGCTTCTCCACCTGGAGGAGGAGGAGGAAGAGGAAGAGAAGGAGGAGGAGGAGGAGGATCATCTCTCCAGATGCTGCCCCATCTGCTTTCTCCAGACACACTCATGCATCTCAATCAGCCAGCCTGTTTGTAGCGGTTATTACTCTATTTTCTAACTCCTACGCACCAAAAAGCAGAGAAAAATGAAAATTAGCGAAGTCAATTCTGCTGCTTTGCAGAAAGGGCTTCTTCCCCTCAATCTGGAAAGATTTTTTCTGTTGGAAAACTGTTATCTTCACTCTTAGCAAAGGCTCCCCATCCAAACACCATTTTGCCCTGCAATTACATAATGGGAAAACAATTTTTCATGGAGACAGCGCAGCGGCTCCATCAGCCTCTCGATCTGTGGAAACCTCCGAGCTTTCCTCTTTCTCGCCCCGCTTCCGAGCGGCTTTTTGCTATTTTTCCATGCCCTCCGCACTAAAACACTTCTCCAAACAGTTCCCGAATAGCCCCGGGCAAAGAAATCCCTGGGGAGAAATGAAAAGCGGCCGCAAAGGGGACACGGGACAAGCGGCTCCTCGAGGCCTCGTCCGCTCGGGACCCAACTCCAGCACCCGCGTGATGGGTGCCCGGCACCCAAACACACCATCCAGGCAATAAGGGCCCTGGTACCTGGTGCCCAGCTGCTCTATTTGCAGCGGAGCTTGAGGTTTCTTGTAAAAAAGAGCAAAAAGGAAAAGGAAAAAAAGGAAAATGAAAATAGCAGCGGGTGCACGAAGCGAGCGCCGGTTTCCCCCGCTCTGCTCTCTTCCCTCCTCCTCTTTCTCTGCCCTCTGTTTTCCTTTCCGTGCCGAGGCTGTAATTTCAAAGCCGAAGCGGCTTTCCCAGAGCCCAGGAATGCGCCAGCGCCCGCCCAGTTTTCCATGGGGAGCAGCGTGGCCGGGGGGCTGCTTTGGAGGCCGCGTGGGCCTCTGTTAAGGGGTGCCAAGCTTGAGCCCTGCCCAAAACGTCCCCTCTCGTGTGGGGAAACCGGGCCCAAACCACCGCATTTGCAGCCACTTCTAGCAATAATACATATATATATATTAAAAAAATACCATATATACCATATATAAAATACCAAGCCGGGTGGTCAAGGAGCCAAGCGAGGTTCTTGCAGTTCTGCATGGAAAAGTTGATGCCAACCCCTCTGTGCCTGTTCTCTTCTGTCATGAGGTCCCTCCTATGAGGCATCCCTCCTAATATGAATTCTGGCCTCTCCCCAAGTAAGTCATCCCAAGGGGAATCGTGAATTCCGCAAGGAAAGATCCAAATGAGACCGGGGGAGAAGACGGGCTTGGCTGGCTTGTGTTACGAGCACCAGAATGGTGCAAGAGCTGGGGACGGCCAGTGAAGAAGCTAAAAATATGTTATGAAAAGCAAAACATCGACACGAGTCCTTCTCCAGCTGGAGCTTGGGCAGAGTCTGAGGGCTTCTTGCTATTGAAAATCATTCCAATATGAAAGAAGGTCAAAATGTATACATTACTTTTTTTTCCCAGTTTTCTGCTCAAAACATGGGGGTAAATATATACATAAAGTTATAACAAGAGATGGAAAATGAGTAAAATGTCTATGTAGTATTTTTCCTTGCCTGGCCCACATGCTTTTTCATGGATTTTTAACAAGGATCCAGTGAGATCTCAAAAATAGCGGCTTTTAGCATGGGAAAACATTTCCCATCCCAATCTCTGTGTTATTCCTGTGTATTTCTCTCTGTCCCTTCCTTCTTTTCTGTCCCCATACGTAGAAGACCTTTCTGTGTTTTCACAGGTCCTCCTGTTGCAGGGACGCAAAACGTGACCAAGACAACGGACCAGCAGCGGCCCCAACCAGGTACCTGTTGTGTCCCCGCTGCATTTCCTAAGGATTTCTATCCGTATGGGGGAATAAAGGGAATAAACTTGCCAAGCAGCAGTGATCCTGAGCAGAGGAGGGAGTTCTTGGAGCAGCGAGCCGAAGGGGACCATGCAGTGACAGCAGTTGTCCCCAATGGAGCCCCATCTTCTGCAGGGGGAACATCTGCAGACAGGACCTTCCTTGGCATCAGAGCAGCCCGGACACCACGAGCAAATCCTGCTTTGTGGAAAAGGCTCATGGAAAGCTCAATGCCACCTTCCCTGCTTTGCACAGCTGCTTTCGAGCCTTCCCTTTCTTTTTTGGAGGATGTTGGTTCTTTTGGCATGGATCCAATCCGCGAGTCAATGCTGTAGATGCAAATCACCAGGAAAAGAGAGAGGAGCAACGAGAAGGGTAGAGATCAGAGGCCCCACAGCAAGGGAGGGAATTCATTCCTAGCAAATGCACTGCGAGGTTTTCAAGGAACACTCGGCCTCATTGGAGCCATCATTGCTCTGATGCTCTGTTGGCTTCAGCGCAGGAGACCAGGGCGAGCATCTCATTGACCTCAATGGACAGCAGGTAGTCAGCAAGTGAATAGTTAGCAAGTGCATTTGGAAATCCAAATAGTTAGCCAGTGAATTTGGAAATCCCATCTGCTCGTGAGAGGAGATGGGATTATTAGGAGGAATCTTTCCTCTTCTCATGCGTTACTGCTGTGCTCTCGCACACTCCTTTTTTCCATGCAACTCAACGTTGCTGTTGACACGCAGAATGTGCAAGGTTTGTCCAGAAGAGATTAATATCTTTGAAAACGGGCCACTCTGCAAGCGGGGCCAGAGCCGCTGTGCCATTCTGGATTCCATAAATAATTGGTGGTTGTTTGCTTCGAGAGAAATGAGGGAGACAACGGGACTGTGCCAGGCCCCTCCTGCTAGAAAAAGAAGCAGCGCAAGTGAAGAAAGAAAGTGGAAAATTGGTTCGGTTTCTAGAGTAAATAATAATGGAGATTTTGTTGCTTTACCTTTGATGAAGCACTTGTTCAAACCGCTCTTGTTCTTTTATTATTGTTGTCACAGATCCCTATCAAATCCTGGGGCCCACTAGTAGCCGCCTTGCCAATCCAGGTGAGTTCAGAGCAGCGTTTTGAAGTCAATAATCCATTTTCAGAGGGGTTTCTTTTCCTGTTCTTTCCTGTTCGACTGTACTAGGTGCGTAGCTGTTGTCCTCTGCTGGGCTGGGGATTTTAGCACTGAAATCCTTACTGTAAACAAGGAAAAGGTCTTTATCTGACCAAAATCAGCATCCTCAAAGCAGTCATGGCTATTCAAAAGAATGGACTACATCATTAGGAATTGTCTAGGGAGGCACTTGGCACTGCCACTGATTGCAGATCTAGGTGTTTCCTGCTGCAATGGGCTTGACTGCTCGTGAGGAAGCATCCTAACAAGGTTCTTTGTCTTTGCTAAGAGCATAACCACAGAGAACATCCACAGAGCAGGAGGCACCTAGGCTGGGGAAGAAATAATCCTACGTAAGCCCCATCAGCTGGAAGGGAAACTAGGTATCCAAGACCATATCCATGGTGGGCAGGAAGCAGGCAAGAGTTAAAACACACTCTGTCGCCCATTGGGTGAAAAAATTTGCAGAAGGGTATGCTCGGAAAAAGCCTGTTTATGGGCAGCCTGAAGAGTTTTCAGGCCAAAGGCGACCGTTATGAAATCTAATCTGACCTCCAACTCATAAACAGAACAAAGGGTTGACTAACGGGAATAGTTTATCCGTTCCTCCGTAAGAGTTTCGAAGGCTCGAAGGAGCCGTTCCCAGTCTAGATCGAGCTAGTCCTTCTGTTTCCTGCCTTTGTCTTTGCTTTCGGGCAGGAAACACGGTGTCACTTCCCGTCCTCTCTTTGGCTTGCTCCTCGCAGGCAGCGGGCAGATCCAGCTGTGGCAGTTCCTCCTCGAGCTGCTCTCGGACAGCTCCAACGCCAGCTGCATCACGTGGGAAGGCACCAACGGCGAGTTCAAGATGACGGACCCTGACGAGGTGGCCCGGCGCTGGGGCGAGCGCAAAAGCAAGCCCAACATGAATTACGACAAGCTGAGCCGGGCCCTGCGCTACTACTACGACAAGAACATTATGACCAAGGTGCATGGCAAGAGGTATGCCTACAAATTTGACTTCCATGGCATTGCCCAGGCTCTTCAGCCTCATCCCACCGAATCCTCCATGTACAAGTATCCGTCAGATCTCTCCTACATGCCTTCCTACCATGCCCACCAGCAGAAGGTGAACTTTGTCCCCCCGCACCCGTCCTCTATGCCGGTCACGTCGTCCAGTTTCTTCGGAGCGGCCTCCCCTTATTGGACCTCTCCTGCTGGAAGCATCTACCCAAACCCCAACGTCCCTCGCCACCCCAACGCCCACGTATCCCCACACTTGGGCAGCTATTACTAGAGGCTCTGACCTTCCAGAGGCCTCTATCAGTTTGGTTGGACGCTTTCCTTACTTCTGGGATAATTCTTTGTTTTTTTCTGGAACCCTTCATGGAGAATTGCGGCCTTTGGGGGGATAGTTAAAACTGGAGATTGGTTATTCCTGGACCAAACCTTTTACTTTTGTACCATTGTCTCTTGTGTCTTCAACTGAGAGATGGATGCTTCTTTGGGCCAGTACTGCCTTTTCTTTGGGTTTTAAGGCTTATGTCCTCTGTAGGAGCTGACTATGAAGATTGTTCACCACGACTTGGAATGATTATTAGCATTTTGATCACAGAATTTTTAAGAATTCAAAGGCTTTGTAGAAGACATAGATCCAACTGTGGGTCGTAGGAAAAGATGACCACGTGGGTTATTTTCTCGCTTTGGAGAGGACAGGCAATGTGACCATAAGTCAGGAGGACCTTGGGCTGCAGGGGACTGCAACTGGAATCTTAGCTTTAAGGCAAACGAGGAGTTTCACCCAACTGGAAATTAAATATATATATATATTCATATATATATATAGTACATGTATATTTTAAGAAGTAAAGGGCATTGAAGGAAGTTTGCTAGACTGTACAACTTCGTTAGACTGTGTATTAACTCCAGGCACATCAGAGACCCGCTCAGAAGGAAGCAACCTAACGCCAAGACATTCCTTGGAAGCAGAAGTGGAGTAAAATAAATGACAGCAGGTCCTTGAGCTCTGCCAGGGGCTTAAGGGATTGCTACGTGCTACCGATTCGCGAACGCTGTGCGTTTGTCAGCCCGTCATCCAAGGGGGTCAACAAATCAGAAGGCAAATTACTGTATAAGTTATGCAGAGTTATTTTTTTTTCCCTATATCTCACAGTATTAAAAAGAGAAAGATTAAATAAAACGAGTTGACCTCGGTCACAAATGCAGGTTTGTTTTTCTTCGTTACTGTCAGCTCAGTTGTTTGTGGGTTGGTTTTGTTTTTAATTATGTGATTTGTACATCTTTGCAATCTGTACATTTGGGCTGTAGCTTTGTACTTTTTACTAAAAAACAAAAAAAAAAAAAGAAAAAAAAAGAAAAAAATAAGACATGAGTAATGTATCTGCTGGAGATAGCCTCAGTGCTGCAAGTGGATCCCCACCTGACCCCCAAACTAGCCAGAAACCTTCCCGACTTCTCTGGGTTTGTCTAGAGTAGAGATTTTTCTATTAGTCTGTCAAAACCATCTGCAAATTAACTCCATTAGGTTTAAATTGCATTAAAACCAAGAAAAAACATGCATCACCATCTCAAAGCAACCTTTGCAATATTTGGGGCTTGTTTTTCATCACATCTTTAAAACTTGGGGAATGTCTTGTCCCGCCTCTGCAACCTAAGAGTTTACACTTAAATTTCACACATTTTGAAGTTTTCAGATGTCTGAATTTTGCAGATGTTGGTTTGGTGCCAGGAGGAGAAGGGTAAAGCACAAACATTTGGGTTTTGGGAGCAGATGTCTATGGGGTGGGGGCCAGGCTTACACGTACAACCCTTCAACTAATTGGCATTAATTGGCAACCACTTAACAGGATGGCCTAAAACCAGGACATTATAGTCTGCTTATAACTTTAAACAGAAGCACTGATGCCGTTATTTAACAGAAAGGGAAAGAAAAAAGATTACAATGGAGCTAATCTCCATCCTAAGTTTAGGTCTTAGTGCTTTTGGGGTGTTTCTAAGTAACATTACTGCAATAACCGCAAAAATAAGAAGGATGAAGAAATTACCCACGGACCTGGGGCTTTTGCTACTATATATATGCAATGTACTTTTGGGATATTAAAATATATATAATTTTGCAAGTAATCTTGGTGGTTTTTTTTCTTCAAATGTATTGTTACAATTAAGCTGTTGTATGAGGAGTATGATGTAAAAACAATGTGCCCAATAAATGGTGGTTTTCCTCTCTGAGGCATCCCGGTGTCCCGCTCTCTCCCTCCCCTCTTGCCGATAACGCAGGAACTTTGCGTCTAAATTGCACCGGGCTCCGAGGAAAACAGAGAAGCAGCAGCCAAATATTATTGACCTCCGACTGCAAGGGAGCAGAGCCTGAGTTTATCAGGTCGGCTCTTGGGGCTTGGCCAAGAATCGGCAACGAGGCTTGGACTAACGAGACTTGGGCTCGACTGCTCTGCAAAGCAGCTCCCTCCGCTCCCGCATTCCCACGTCTCTTCCCCTTGGATATTCCAGCTTAGTCCTAAGTGTTTGGTTGCTTATCCCTCAATACTGTTTTTCCCTGTAGCACAATCTGGATTCATTCCGGTTATGCCTCATCCCTAGAAATATGGAATATTTGCTTTTTTTAATACAACGTGCCTGCCTAGCTGCTGGGATTTCAAGGAGAACCTGAAGACTGAGTTGACTAAGGCCAAATCTTCAGCTTGTCAAGACGGTTTTGACCACTTTGGCCAGGAGGATCCTTGGAGAACAAACCTCAATTGCAGAAGCTCCCATTTCCGACTGTCCAGCTCCAAAGATCTTCATGCATCTTGAAGATGGCAGCTCATCAGCGGCATCCTCAGCCCAGGGTTGAACTCTCCCTTCCCAGTGATTTTAATTGCTGCCAATATGTAGCTTTGGATGGAGTTTGCCACCCATGAAAGCCACCTTCCCATGGGATCTAATGCGGAGCAGGGAGAGCACACCAGGGTGCCAGGCACCCATGACCAGGGAGATGCCTTCCAGGCACCTCGAATTTCCCTAACACGTGAATTCCAACTCCTCGGGCGACGCACATGTGCTGAGTTTGGAACAGCGCATTTCTCTGACTCTTTGGTGGTGAAAGCTCCAGGGATGCTCACGGCGGCAGCCGCCCCCTCCCAGACTCCCGTTTCTGGGACAAACCGAGGGAAAACAAACATGGAATCCGTCGGCACTAAAGGGCTGCCTTTCCCAGGAGGTCAAAGTAGACTGAAGTCAAGCACTTTGGGAATTTGCCCTGGGCCCTGTGGGCTTTCATGACCCTCATGCTGCAGGTGGTGGGGTGGGCTGTGGCTTTCCCTGCTGTCTGTGGCCTTTTTCCACCTTTTTTTCCCTCTTAGGTGCTCTCAGGCATCGTGGGGAGTCTCCAGCCCTTGGAAGGGTGTGCTGAGTTGGTGGTAGGTGCCAGTTCTCTGCGCCAAGCCTGTGCCCGAGGGAGCTGGAGCTGCAGAGCAGAGCTGCAAATGGTACAAAAGTCTCCGCAGACCCAACCTCAGTGCTGCCAACCCACTGCAGATGTTAAGGGTGCCTTAGATGCTGCTGCAGATGTGATGTTTACAGCCCCCAACTGTCCACTTACAGTCACCCCGGAGTTCCCTGCGGTGAGTTAAGTCTCCCGGCACTTCAGTGAAGTGGCTAAATGTCTCCAGCGCGCAGGGCTCGTGCCACAACCGAGTCCCTAAATGCATTCAGCTCCGTGCCGTAAAACAAGGAGCAGTCCCCACCACGTTTGTGCTTTGTTCTTTCGGGATTGCTGAAGTTCGCGCTGTTGGGCTTGCTGCACTGCCAAGGTCAAGTTGAGGGTTGCTGAGATGCGAGGTTGGGGCTATCTGGAGGTAAGGGGTGCCATCCAGTGGCAACAAGAGAGAAGACACTGGTGGAGCGCTCAAACCCAGCTGACACTCCTTGCGTGGCCTTCAGCATCCTCGTCTCGGTGGTGGGTTGTCACGAGGAGCTGCCTCTGAGCTGCTTGGGACACGGTCACGCGGGAGAGCGAGCGCCTCAATGCTTCCTGATGGACGTTAATTAGCAATGCAATGTGCAACTGCAGTGGGAAGTGAGGCTCCAGCCTCCCCTTGCTTGTTCATTCCCTGGAGCGATGCGGGGACACACACACAATTATTTGTTCCTTGCGCAGCAGAGTTTGTTCAAGCCATCAGCTTCCCCAGGCAGATGCTCCCACCACAGGAATGTCAACTTGGACGAGGGAACACGCTGTGTACTCCAGCAGCTGCGGAGAGAGGGCTTGAGCCTTCCTCAGTCGTGTTCCCAGCAAAATTGTCACCGGGTTAGGCTCCACTTGGGGTTGGTGGCAGGGCTGAGGGGAAGGGGGCAAGATAAAAGGTGGGGAGAAGGGCACTTCCCAGCTGATCCACATCGGGGTAACCACCTTGCCTGGTGAGAGCAAGGAGGACGCGCCACCTCGTCTGCTCTGGTCCGTACGGGCGCGTTGAGCCCCGCTGGCTTCACAAGACGGACACGCACGCGGGAGCGCCCCGTGCGTGCTGCTCCGCAGCCACATTCCTGCAGTGCGACTCAGTGGGAGCATCTAAACAGTTTGCCCGAGTTTATATTATTCTTTAGGAGTGCCTTTCTTTAGCCCGTTACTAGCAAAGACTTTGTGGAGAGGGCTAACTAGCATATGTCAGCTCACTAAAAGCAGTTATTTCAATGCATGGCGTGCTCTGGAGCAGGCAGCAGGATGTCTTATTCATTTGCCAGCAGGAGGGAAAATGTATTTCAAAATGCTTGAAAGATTATGCACAGCTTGAATGGACGTTTAAAATAAATACAGGAGAAGAAACATGCCGTTTGTGAAATGAGAAGATAAAAATTGAGGGTAGACACGCGATTTCCAGGCCTGGTGGCTGGTCTCGGTCCTCCAGAGCTAAGTCCTTCAAGGCCTTAATCCTGCAATGACTTCTCTTCGTGTTCAAATCTGCTGAGTCTCAAGTTGTCTGTGTGTGTTGGTTAGGCTGCTGGGGACATCACTGATCTTCCAAGGTACTTTTATGAGCTGGTAGTGGAAAAAAAAGGAGCCTGGATGTGCAATAGTACTTGGGCTGAACACAAGTTGAATTCTGCAGTGGTTTCATGCTATTTTTTTGGCGAGGTTCTTAGCTCCTGTGCATTCCATACCATGAAAAGCACTAGTTGTGGATGCCACAGAACGGGCAGATGGGAGAGGGAACCAAAAGGCCTCAAGAAAGCTGAGGAGATGTAGAAGCAAAGCACTGTCAGGGGAACATCAAGAAAAAACCTTTGGTTTCTAGTATCAGCTCTGCAGGCTCGCTCCAGCCACTTCTGCTCGAAGAGATTAGATTTATTTTCATCCTCTTAACTGAACTTTGTCTTAATGGCAAGAGGAGTGACAGGCCTCAAAATAGATTTCCCAAGGACTCCGTCCAGAGTGGCACAGCATGCAGCATATATCCCGATAAAACTTTATCCCGGCCAGGGAACCTTATCTCTCTGGTGACAAACAGGCCTCCCTGGACAGAAGGAGGAAATGCCAATTCTGTTGGCCACAAAGGCCCAGGGGGGCGCATGGAGGCCGCATGAAGGCCTGGAGGCCGCACAAAGGCCTGGAGGCCCAGGGAGGCCGCACGAAAGCCCGGACGGCCTGGAGGGCCAGCCACGCATGGAGGCCCGGGGAGGCCGCACAAAAGCCCAGAGGGCTTAAGGTGCTAAATGGATTTGCTAGAGATGTGCCCTTCTTGTTGTGGAGGTTGTCTCCTCATCAAGGTTAAGACGACATCCTCTTGCTTCTCTTCCTAGGGGAAGAGGTGTAATTTTTATTTGATTACTCAGGTTTCCATCGATATGATAAACAGCATCTGTAAAGGAAGCTCCATAAAGGGAATGAGCAGCATCAGAGGGAGAACTTGGTTCAGATAAACCAGGGATGACTCAGATGTTATTTCACCATCTTGCACCCTCCCAGGTCTGTGGGTGACCATGAAATCAATCACTGTCTACCCTGGTACATCATCTGTAAGAAGAAGACAATAAACCTGTCCTTTCAACCAGACAATCTGAGATCCACTACTGGTTGGAGAGCCTCCGATGCCCCGATGATTGGGGCTATGAAGGTATCTGCAGATTGCAGTGTTACTTGCACGGCTGCAAAAAGAGTACGCTTGATTTATTGGGCAATGTCTATGAATTACCTTGAATATTCGCCTCCCATGCAATCAACTGTAGGTTGTTCATTTTGGTAATTGATGCAACAAGATGAGAACAAAACTTTGCTGACCTTTCCATCTACACGTGAAGAAGTGCATAGCAGCGATGCATTGAGAAGGAAAGATTGATGCTGTTGATAGTTGGCTTTTAAAGTGCTTTAGAGACATGGTTGTTCTTACCATTGATCTTGATATGTTCTGTGTTATAGACAGCAAATCTGATAAATATAACCATCTCTTCTGAACCAACCAAGGGGGTCACCCTGGGCTGAGACCTGAGCACTCCTGCTTCCCAGATTTTGCTTTCAACACACATTCCATTCATTCACAAAGTAGTAGTCTTGTTGCAGTTTGGACTGACTTTTTTTTTCCTGAAGGTGCATCCAGGGAATTTCCTCCCTTCTTCCAGTAGATGGCTTTCTTGTCACGCATACCAGAACTGCTGTTTTTTGGTTCTCCACAGTGTGGCCCATCATCATCTTCATGAATGAAGATGAACCATACTGTGGCTCATCTTCATCATCTGGACAGCTGGTTTTGGACACTTCCAGCTTTGACAGGTCGCCAGCCTCTGGAGAAGTGGTCACAAGAGTACCCAGAAGGCGAGAAGCTACAAAATTCTTCTTTTCTCATAGTGGGTCTCCTTGTGCCTCTCTTTGCTCTTTCTCATTTTCCATTTGCTTCTTTCCTTCATAAACGGAATCAAAACATCTCACAGAATAGTGTTTCACCCAGCTTTGCGTGCAGCAATATGACTGAACTTGTCTTTTCCACCAGTTTTCTAAGCAAGTACCATCCAGTAATGCTCCATTTCTCTAGCTATACCTGCCTCGCAAAGAGATGATTTTGAAATGTTCCAAAGTGCTTAAGTGTTCTGGAGCCAGAGTATCTGCTTGTAGAGATGATTTTAGGCAATTAGAAACATACTTTTTTTTTCTGGTTTTGGCTCCTAAATCCCTTAGATTTTTTGAAAATTTTGACTTCTATTCATGGCTCATTCTTTCGTTCCAACAGCTGTGTTGGAATATGTCCTTTTTTTCCTGTCTCTTCAGGCTTTATAACAAACTCGCATGCCTCTGGAAACTTAAATGAGTTGGACATTCCAACTTAGCAGCTTCACAAAATGTCCCACAGGTACAAAAATATAAATACTATGAAATATATACAGAGCATAGTTCAATAGCATTCTGGAGATCACTGTGCTGGTCCTCTGATTTAAGGCTTTCTGCTGTTTTACTAATTTATTAAGCCTGTCCAGATTGATTTCCTTATGGAGAAAGTTAAATCCCACGAATATTCGGAGCTACATCTGTGTGTCACTAGTTTCACTGGCTTCGGACATTACAAAGCCATAGTTATCGTAACCTTTCCTCTCTTTGGCTTTGGTTTCTTTCTCGTTGTAGAGACAGAAGGCGCAGTGGGGAGTCTCCACAGCCACTGTCTTGCTGAAGTTCTGGAAATCTACTCTGTATTTCCCTTCTTTGGTCTTGGACACAATGGGAGCAAAGCGGTAACCCCAAAGCACCTCTTCTGGTATGTAGGATGTCCTTACCTGACAGGTAGCACTAGTGGCTTCCACAGTGCCATCCAGAAACACCACCAGTTCAAAATCCTGCTGCAGAATCGTTTCTGCTGCCATGTGGAAAAAGGGGCTGTTCTTATCTATGACATGATAAATAGTTAAAGGGGAGATGAAGAAGAGGTTCTCATTGCCAGCATCAACTACAAAGTCTATGTTGACCTGGTCCAGGATGATTGTTTCTCCTTCAGGGGTGATGGTGGTCCTGAGCAGTTTTCCATAGATGTGGCTTCCAATCAGCAGGCTCTTCCTGAGGTTTGCCACACGGATGAGGAGGCACAGCTTGCCAGCACGCTTGCTGATGACAGCATGCTTGCTGAAGGTGATGGTCTTAGCCCGATTTTTGGATCTGGATATCTTGGCCAAGATGGCTCCACACATGAAGGAATTGATGATTACCCCTAGGATGGACTGGAAAATCAGCAGGAAAATGGCTGTGACGCACTGCTCTGTGACGCATCTGAAGCCATAACCAATGGTCACCTGAGTCTCTAAGGAGAACAGGAAAGCTGAAGTCAAGCCGTTGATGTTCTCAACGCAAGGGGTATGATTTATGGAAGGGTTGAATTCTGGAAGATCTTGGTGTACGTACGCCACAACATACCAGAGGAGACCAAAGAGAAACCAGCTACCTAAGAATGCTGAAATAAAGATAGTCATTTTGTATCTCCACTTGAGATCCAGGATTGTTGTCCATATGTCAATCAAAAAGACAAACCTTGACTGCTCCTCTACATTGCCAAACTCTATGTTACACCTTCCATCTTTGGAGACAAGCCTTGCTCTTCGCCGGCTCCGCTCTGTGAGGTGCCTGGCAAAGCGTTTCCGAAGGTAGTTGAACATTCCTCCTGCTGATGGTGTTCTGGAGAATGAGAAATAATAACAATTAAGGGTAATACAGGTTGCATTTGTTCCTGCAGGCAAGGAATAAACTCTGCTCGAGTCTCAAGACACTGGTTTAGGAACAAAGGGAGATCATTTGCATTTTTTCCCTCAGCAAGTGGGCAAAAATTTCAGTGCGTATCTGAGGGAACTAACAAGTTCTTGCCTTGGAAACCAGGTTTGGAGCAAAACAGGCAAGTGTAGGGAGAGGCTGATGGAATCCAAGTTAAAGATTGCCTGCTATGTTCACAGACAGATCCAGGGTCAGATTTTGACCCAGAGTTTAGGAATGTTCTTCAAGGAGAAAATAATTCCTTGCAGAGTTGGTCACCCTTCAAGCATAAGAAATGTTCTGGGGCCAGAAAGGACATGTTAAATTAGCACACAGCACTCACTTGCCCGCAAAATGTACACGCTATGCTTATTTATTCTGCCTTTGAATAAGATTCTTCTCGTGCAGCTAAATTTCACTGTGTCCTATAATCACATTTCTTGGGGGCAGAATGCTTGCAAACCAATAAATTAAGGAAAGAACTTGCAGGAAAATAGTCCTACCGGTGACTCACAGGCTACTCTGAATTTACTGCATCTAGAAGGACATTGTGACCCCAGTCATGCAGAGCCCCATGTGTTTCAGGGAGCTGCAACTTCTGTGGATGATGGTCTCTTTCCAAAGAGCTGTCACATGAACATCTCAGTAGTGGAGACACCAGGACACTTGTAATTGTTGCTCTTCCTTTACTGTTATAGGAGGTGACACAAAAAAGAACTTATTGGGAATGGTTTTTTTGCTCAGGTGTTGACACTTTGGAGCTCTGTTGGAGGAGAAGACCACTTAGGTCTCCCTCCCTAGGGTTCAGTCTTGATCACAAGCCTGCAGAGGCTTTATCATTGACTTAAAGAACAAAGACTAGGTCTCCAGCAAGGGCAGGGCATTGCTGGGCATGGAATTACAAGAGCCTGGGGCTGCTGTCAGGTTTTTCACCTTAGGAACACTGGCACCAGAGGCCAACTAATTGGATCTCACACCTAATCCTTACGTATGATAATTCTGTTAAAGTGCTTAATTTGTAATTCTCTTTTCCAACTTGTGCCTGGAGATGAAATTCGGTTTTAGCAACCTGAGAGCTGGGAAGCCCTCCTATTCCTGAAAGTCTGCTGAAAAAAGAAAGCCCATAGGCTTTCTTTATTTTTTATTTTTTATTTTTCATTATGGAGTAATGCAGGGTATGAAAGGGGTTAGTGCAGAAGCTTGAGCAAAAACTGGCAGTCTGACTGTAGTGACACATTCAGAAATTCAAATAACTTCCCTTTTTTCCTGGCAGAATTAGAAAGGAGAGAAAGATACTACAACACTAACGTGAAATCCCATATCATGTTAACAAGAAAAACACTTGGGCACAAATCACTACAAAACTGACCAGTTCTCACTGATTTTCCTAAGAAGGATGTGCTCAAATACCCTGTGGCACAATTTTTTGGTTCCTTTAAGGCTGTTTCATATGTGCCTCCCCTACAGTAAACAGTAACAAAGGAGAAATAGGAAATCATTAGAGTTGAAAGAATATAAATATGAATAAATTGCACTTTGCAATTAAGTGCAAAGTTGTATTCTTTCTGCTCTTACAATGAATCCACCTTCCTCCTGCTTTCAGTTCAAATTAGGAAGTAAAATATCGAAGGTCACTTGTGTAATGCGGCTTTGCACTGTTTTAAACTTTTGCTGCTGAATTTATTGGCTGTGAATGGTGCTGACGAAGGTTAAACTTTAAGCAGATATTTGAGGAAGGGGGAAATGAGGTCATTTTCTAAACAATCCTCAAATTCTGATTTCTTGATGCGCTTTTAATGTGTTTGTGTTAACATATAGTTTGAGCAAAAGGATTATTCCAGGCCATTCCCGGAACTTTTCTGATATTTAAGGTTTGCCTCCTGTATTTCTTTCACTGCACGGAAATGTGCTGTCCTGTAGTTTCTCTTTTTCTGAAGGAATGTGAGCACTGAGAAATATGAAGAAAATATGAAGAAATATGAAGGAAAATTCTTGTGCCTGTGGCTCTTCAGTTACTAACCACATGGGAATCTCCAGAAATGTGACCATGGATTTGTCGAGGCAATCCAATAGCTATTGATTAGGGTTGATGGGATGACTGCGACATTGCAAATAGGTCCCAAATCTACTTTCCCATTCTTTTTCTAGCTCTTCAAGTCTCCCACGTCCTCTTCACAGACTGTTTTACAAGCCCTGTTTACGCTACCCCCAGGTAGGTCAAAGTCAAAAGAATTATATCTGTTTTTAAGCAGGATAACATAGGGAATTCTCCCGTCAACACATCTTTCCTGCTCCCACACACAACTGAAATACACTGATTTGCTTCAACGGGACTAAAAATCCCCTTCTGTACAAGCATACTACACGTATACATCACAGACTGTCTAGAGGAGGTTATATAAAGCAAGTTGTATAATACAGCACTTAAAGCCCTTTCAGTTTAAATCAGCAAAGGTAACCCAGCTATGTCTTAGCTAATATTTACCAGGATACGTTTCCTGCTTGGCCAGAATAAACAGGGTATCGCTGTCTATATTTCTTTTGCATGTTAAATTCCTAGTTGCAGGAGTCAGCAGTGTTGCTCCTGGCCCCCAGGCAGAATATGTTTTTAAGATGTGCAGTGCACCACTTGCATTTAAAGCTTTGGGATATTTCCGAATAAAACCCTTCCATGAATAAAGATGACAGTCAATCACAGTTAGATGGGGTTAGCTACCAAAATGAGGCTCCTTGCCCCTTTCCCCTTCCTATTTCCCATCTCTAGAGTAACAAACTGCTGGATTTCTGTTCTCAAAGTCCTCATCGGTCTCAATCTTCCATCGTTTTCCGCGGAATATTTCATAAAATATGTCATAAAAGTAGAGTTCTTAGATGCATTTCTGCCTTTTCCTTTCCCTGCATTCCTGTAAGTAGATAAGAAAGTCTATCCGAATTCCTGATTTCTACATACCAGAGGTCCTCTGCTCACCCCAAAACGTGGCCGAGTTTTCCTCTCTGCTCTTGCTCGTGTCCTTGGGAAGAATTTTGAAAGTGGGGGATAATGACCAGGCGCTTTAATGGTTCCCGGGATAAATCCTTTGTACGACACCGTGTGCGGAGCACATTAATCCAGGAAAAGGGCTTTAATCGCAGCCACATGCAGCACTTGAGCAGATCCATGAGTGAAGGAAGGGGAAGGTGCTGCAGGTTTGGTGGGGGGCTGACGCTTTACAGCGTTGATATCCATGGCTTCAAAACTGTATCTTCACTCACAGCAGCACACGTAGGAAAAAGGAGTCATTAGGAGGAGACAACAGGAGTGTAAAGTGGCCCAGCAATGGGGAAGAACCTGTGGCCTTCATCAGAAAAACATCTTTTATGGATTCGGATGAAGTACTAAGAAGCTTAGGTAGAAGAAAGGGAAATACAGCGTTAAGGGATTTTTTTTTTTTTCAGTCCTGTTCAGGTCTTCTCAAAAACCAGATCTTTCCTTTTTTTCCTCTTTTCTTTTGCTGAACTTTCTGGGTGCAAACTATCTGACATACTACATTTCTAATGCCTTGCAAAACCCTTTTGGTTAGAAAAGGGTGCAGTAACACAGCTGCTTTGCTGCTGAGACCTTTGGAGAGCACAGCTCCTTTACTCCTTCCTAGCTGCACTGAGGAGAGGAATTTACCCAATATGATGGGATGGAAACGGCAGCATTCCCTCTCTCCTTACCACATATATCCCAATTCTAGAAGCCCAAGTGTAGCCAAAAAACGATCCTTCAGCTAATCTGAGGCCAGGCACAATTAGCTAAAGCGACTACGTTGGGCCAGCCCAAATTCCCAGTGCAATTTGTGGTGGGTACGCTAACAGATCTGCTGGTCCATCCTCTTGCTGGGCAGATTAATGGTAAGATGTTTGAGCTGCCTCTTTCCATATTGCAGCAGAGGAGGCGAAACGGTACCCACTTGTCTGTAGGTTGTTTATAATATACACTGGGAACATAAAGTGCTATCCTTAGAACCTCTCCTTTTCATCCAGTTACATATCTTGCCTCTCTCCTGCTGGGGTTTTTAAGATAAGGAAACCTCTCAGGACTGACAAGAGCCACATCATGCACTGGCGAGGTCTCATTCGGATCATCTGGGGACAAGCATGGCAAAATGCACTGTGCAAAATACCCATCCCACAGCCCAGGCTTCTTATCCAGCAGGGAGAAGTGGATGCCCTTGAAACCCCAAGGCAGAGGAACCCCTTGGAAATCATCAAAGTCACCTGCTTTTTCCCCTGTAAGGGACTAAGGTCCTTACTGCTGTAATGTAATCCTTAATTACAGCAATGCTTGAAGAAATAGGCTGCAATTTCCTGCCACCAGGCCAAGCCCAAGGGATAACTCATCCATGAGGATACAGGGAGGCGACTGAATGGAAGAGGGGCAATCGCAAGGCAGGAAAAGCTTGTTTTCTGAACGCTTAGGACTGCTCATTGGTGGGTCTCAAAGGCTGAAATATTTACATGCAGGAGTCTAAATAAAGAATCTACAGCAGTAAAGTCATTGCTCTCATTAGCAATTAATATTTATTGTAGATAGTACTGCAGACAAGTTTAATCCCGCTCTCCCATTTGCTGGGAATCTAAGGAGTGGAAGCAAGTGGACAGGCTGTTGTGCCTCCTATGTCTAAACAGGGTTTGCAAAAGAGTTTTGTCTAGATAAAAAGAAATTGCTAGCACTCTCCAGTGCAATTATATCTTTTGGTATTTCTGCTTTAATCGAAAACAAGAAAATCCTCCTTGCAATGGATTTGTGAGGCGTCACTGTGGATGCAAGAGGAAAAAAGGGGGGGAATTAATTCACTGGAAGTGTTCTGCTAGATGTGTAATCCCCTTTGAGGGAATTCATGCTGATTTACTGAGAAGCCTTGAAAATTAACTGTTTTGCAAACAAAGGTAAATATTGTTCTAGACACTTGTGGTTTCCAGAAAAAGGTGTTTTAGCCTAAAAGCATGGAGGAACTCAAGGTGAAGGAAACCTATAAGGTCTCCTGTAGGACTGAAAGCAGAAGCCAAATATAAAGAAAGAACTAGAGAGCAGCAAGATGCAAGTGGGGAAGGCAGCACTACCTAAACACTAACCACAAAAGTCACAGGGGAAAAGGGACAGAGTCACATGAGCTGCTTTTGCACCCTTTCTCATTTTGTTATTCTCTGCTGGAGTGTTCAAGGGGATGAATCATTAACTTGCAATATGTTTCTGCAGGTGGGGCAAAGCCAAGGCCCCGTCACCAGAATGATGCAGCCAAAGGTCTTGCAGCAGAAACCCTGAAGACGGGGAGGCAGGTGGCTTAGTCATCAGCAACGCAGCCGTTCTGAGATAAAACTGCCTTCCAGCACTGGCCCTTGTGGCCTTGCCTCAACATCCAACGTCAAGGTAGCTAAATGCACAATGGTAGTCCTGTATTCCAAGCTTCCATACTCAAACTTGCTTCCCAAAGAACTGGTGAGTTGAGGATGGCTTCATACCACCCCAAGAAGGGTCCCGAGCGTGGGAAGGGTCACTCACTGAAAATGGTTAATGTTGCTGTAACAGCTTTTTCTGGAGGTGGAAGAAAGCTTGTGCTTATTCCACACACGGGGAAACAACAAAATAGTTCTTTTTGCATTCAACAAAAAAAAAGAGCAAAAGCAAGAAAGCCAGTGTTGCTATAATATACAGCCTTGTCATAGCAATATCACAGGAGATAGGCACTTGCAGCCCAGGGTAGGGGCACAGCAAGAAGCCTGGACAGAAAGCACCACCCTTGCTCTACACTGCCCACCAAGCCAGGCACACAGACAGGTTTTGGTTTATGTCTCTTCAGCTGCGTTCAAATGTTAGTCTTGGTCTGCAAGTCAGCAGCTCCACGATATTGCACACGAGGGAAAGGCTGCTGAGTGGCTAACCTGGGTTACCTCCAGCAGGAAGGGTTCCCTTGAGTTTTGCTTTGCTTTTTGATGGAGATTATATATAGTTTGTCTAATACTGCAACCAAATATTTACACTTCATGCTCCTTCTTGCATGAATTGCATGCAGCAGCATTGCTCTATTGCAGTCTTCCACCTGCTCACAGCACAGCTGTATGGAGAATAGCAGGTGCTTATCTTAGGCCAAATGAGCAGTTCTGGAATATTTTCATGCACTTTCAAGACTGCTGTCCTTTTACAGTCCTTGCCTTTAGCTAGGCTGTAAATTCTGCATCCCAATCTTCTGTGTTTATCAAGGTGACTTTAACATTTCTAAACCTAAAAAAAAAATCACTGTGCCGAGTTGGTTTGCTGCCAATAAGCCAAGCCTAGCACCAGAGATAGAGACCAATGTGATGAGCTTGAGAGAGGTTCAAATCCCCGCTTTGCTAGATTCACCCTGGAAATCCAAGGCACTTGCTGTGTGTTTCTAATTGATCATTGCTCACATGGCAGGATTGTGGGGAAAAAGAAATATGTGCTAAGTAGTATGATAGACCCTACTCTGCTCTGCAGCAGTAACCCGCAGTTTTAAGCTGAAAGAACTAAGGACATAAAGAGGAGAAAATTGGATGCATTGCTTTGGAAACAGGCATTTTTTGAGCTGCAGTCCTGTCTGTGTGGTCTCGGGCTATTTCCACTGCTTTCTTACTCATGCTCTCGGTCTGCAAAAGGAAATAATAAGAGTAATTCTACTATTTTACACAGGACTATGAGGCTATTTCAAAGTCTACAATGATTTTTCATGATGTAGACTCATATTATTTCAAAGCAGCTTTTGGGCTGCCCTGAGCTGTTAGAGTTGCATGTTATTTCAGCAGTAATTGAAGTGATTCCTGAATCCAGCTGTCATCTATAAAATATTTGAGGGTCTTTCAGAAATAAAGGTGTCCTGCAAATTCAAATGATAGCTATTTTCTGTCAGATATAAGGCAGCTCTTCCATATTTCTTCTGTCATCTTCTCAAATTAAGAAAGCAGAGGAAGAACTTCTCTTAAGATTAAGGTACATGTGTTATTCTCCTTAGTTATATTACTGAAATGTATGTAGTTTCTCATCTTTGCACCACTCAGCTGTCAGAGGTTAAGGCATGCTACATAGAACATAAGTTGCATAGTGCTAAATATTGTAATTATAATTTTTCTTAGCCAGGAGTATCAATAGACCATCCCTTTAATGAGCAATTTCTAGGTTCTTCTGAAGGTCTGTGTCTCATCTGAGATTAAGAAGCTTCCCAGCAGATGTTTAAGGGGTGGCATTCTAGTCTTGTTGCCATTAAGAGGCAGTTTGGGATTATTTCCCCGAGCTTGCCCTTTTCCTCCACCTGGAGATACAAAAAAACTACTCTGACCTCCACCCTGCTAAAATTTAGGATAGGTTACAACTGGTAACACAGGGAATGGGAATATCTACAAGGGATAATATGTTTTCTAGCTTTTCTAACTATAAGCCTAGAAAGAAACCAGTGATGAAACCATAGAATTGTTAATTCAATTGTTAATTGAGTTTATTTTGCAGCACATTTTTTTGCTGTTCAGCGGGCCTGCAAGCCTGTCACAGCAGCTGCAAAGTAGATTGGCACTTTCTAGCTTATACTGGTTGTTTAATCAGTTAAGGTTCAATAACACACACCAGAAGTTGGGAAGACTTCCATGATTTAGCACTCCAATCACAAGTTTTAGTAGCACTGCAAATATTTAGCGACAGATTTTGTCCTACCTCCTTATTCCTGGTTTCTGCAAGGTTCAACCAAGCTGTCCGGGTGCATCTTGTCCCATTACAGTCTCCTCTCCCTTGGCTCCTTTCTTGAACCGTCTTTAGGTGCTGCATCATGAGGTAGGCAACAGCTTTGGTTGTTCTAGCACCTTCTACAGGAGCAGGTAGCCCAGTCTGCAGCCCTTGCCATGGCTTTCAAAGTCATTTTATGGTCCCAAGATAAAGGGAAGCAAAGCCTAATTTTAGGGACTTTCAGCTGAAGGCAGAAGTATTAAAGACACCTGGTGCTCTTTCATATGAGGTTCACTAAAGCAAGCTCTAGCTATTGAAGTTAGGGAGTCAGAGCCTGTTTGTGGCTAGGAGATTGGCTGAGATGCTCCTGCGATTTATTAGAAGTGAATGTCATGAGGACTAAACAAAACTCAGAAGCAAATTTTGAGAACCAAATCTCATTATGCCGTTATTTGCCTACTACTGTTGATCTTTTGGCCACTTCTGCAAAAATGAAATTTCTAGTTTCAACATTATCTGATTATTCCCTGTTATAACTCAACGTTGCCCACAATAAGGCTAATTTTGGCTTTTGAGGGTGTACACAATGCCCTTCTAAGGTATTTTGGAGCACCATCTGCAAAGTCCAAAGGCAGAGACCCTGTCTGCTATTTCTAGACTCCAGTATTTCACCAGCAGAGCCTTATTTTTCAGTCATTTACTTTGGTGTTCCTATTTACGTAAGTAATTGACTTGCAAGATGTTTATAGCTTTCAGTATGCCCTGAGTGAATTATTGACCCATCACATGGGTCATTGATGTGAAGAGACATATGAGCAGACTGGGTGCAAAGCAGCTACTTTGCATTCTTAATAGCAAAAGCAAGTCATTAATAATTTTGCTGCTTGGTGCACTCAAATCCTGCACAATTTTGGCTTAACATGCATATGGCTGAGTTCCTCCTAAGCGTCATTTGAAATTCATTGGTCATGGACTTCATCTCTTTTTGCTGCTTTAAAATCTCTCCTGCGTGGAGCTGCGATATGCTAATTTCGGAGTTTATGGCTGACTTGAGATGTTACATTTGAAAAATCAAACCCAATTAAATCAACTTATTATCAAGGTCAGAGACCAGTATTCAGTACGCTTCATTCTTTGCTACTGTGCAGCAAAGAGTAAACTTCTCGAGCAGATTGTGTCTCAGCCCATAAACAAAGCTAAGTTGTCCTCATGAGAAGACTTCTTCACTGCAAGACTTGGGGAGTACAAGTGATAAAATGTTGCCTAGACAGCATAAATATTTAATCTCAGTTCCTGACTTTTCATATTTTCATGTACTGTGAGGCAACCCTTCTCCTCCTTGTTTGTTTTCCCATCTACTTGTAACGTGGAGGGGGAACTAAGGCGTTGTGTGGATGTGTCCAAGAAGTGCACAAAGCTTTGAGCTCCTTCCTTCCCAAACCGTGTGTTGCTGTGGACTGCCAGAATACCAGCAGCCTGTTGTAGTTGGAATTCTAATAAAATGGAGATTTTGGGGAGAAAAACCAAGACAAGAGATGCCTGATTGCCATCTCAGTACGAACTGCACACAGTCTAAGGAGATGAAAAGCTGTTGTGTGCATATCTTAATATTCTCAGCAAGGAGTGAAATAACAGAGGAATATATAGTGGCTTTTTCACCTGGACAGATATTAAGCTGATTTGAAGAATTTTTTTTACAAATGGAAGTCTTGATTTTAGATTTTCTATGAGAGCCCACACTGTGCAAGTCTTTGGGCACTTAGTGATATTGTAAGTTAAATAGAGCGGCCCAATCTGCCTCTCACTGTTTAACATCTAATGCATATTCTGCAAGAGGTGCTTTTATTGCAGACAATAAAAGGGAGAAGAAGTACCAGGGGTAACAAGACTCCTATTCACGGTCCCTAATTTTGGTCTTGGCACTAAGTCATTCCTAGTCGTTCTAGTTCACACACAATTCAGTCATTTGAGATTTCCCAATTCCTAGTGAAATGGCTTGAAAAGTGGGATTTTTCTTGCCACACTTCACCCCAGAACATGTTAGAAAATTCTAGGTAGTTTAAAGAGGGGCTAAAGTTAGCAGAGAATATATGAAGACAGGTTGAACTTCTCTTCAGGTTGTCTTATCTCATTGTTGACTGCATGGGGCATTGACGTGACGAGATTAGAATTAACCTACAAATTTGAGGAAGTCAGTCCTGAGATGAAGTTCTCTGTTGCATCTCTTGAGGTTGGGAAACATTCAGATAGGAGGTAACTGTTCAACATTAACTGTACAGGTGATGCAAACGTTATTGGTGCTACATCGTGCTTTACTTTTTGGGACAGAAAACTCACCTTTGAGTTCCCTTCATAATCCAGAGATTTAAGGGTGCACTTTAACCACAGGAGTGTTAAGCCGAGCTGCTGTTTCTATCTCAATCTCAACAAACCATCTCTGTGTTCAGGTGTAGGATGGACAGAGCTGAATTGCTGGAAGGGTTTTCACCCCAACCATCCCTTTCCAAGGACTTCTTGGGGTCCTCTCTTGACTTACCAATTACTGGGGTAGCTCCACAGAACTTCAGCCAAGAACTGCGAATTCCTGCAACTGCTCCTAGCTACTTTTCTCCTAAAACAGTCAAGGACAAATGACAGGTCCGAATGAAGCTGGAAAGCAGCAAGAAACTCCATGAAGGGAAATGAGGCATGAAAGCCTCTTGGCCCTCGCTGTCTCCTGACCCCCCGGCCACCTTGCAGAGTGGCGGAGGGAGGGTCACCTGCTTGTTCTGCATGAATTCGGAAAGCAAGGTCAGCTCGTGCTTGGTAGCACTGCAGTTGGCCCTTTGCAAACTCAGACCCATCTGCAGCAAGCGAATGGACACCAAGATAAATAGTACTGGGGCATGAGACATCAGCATGAGCATGGTAATGAAGAGACATCTAGAAGAACGGTGGCATCAGCATGTGTTTTCTAGGGAAAGTCAAGGAGGAGCTTGCCTTATGTGTCAATTCATGCATGTGGGCATGGGAAATCAGCTGCCTGTTTCTGGAAAGGCAGAATGGACTAGTGGGAGAGAAGGAGCATGGGGAAAGGCAGGTGAGCAAGGCCAGAACGGGTGTGAGATAACAGAGGAAATTCTGTTGTCTTCCTCCATAATGAGAGAAGATTTGGAGGGGTGGAAAAGCAAACTTTGCCAGCTCCCTTTCAAAGACAGAAGTAATTGGTAGGGAGCCAACGTATCCCTCAAAGGGATCCGGATTTAATTTCAGCAGGAGTTGCAGACATGCTGGGGAATTGGTTTGTTAGAGCGAATAATAAGTATTCCCTTAGTGACCTTAGCCTAAAGTTGCAGGTGTTTCAGAGAAAGAAGAGTGACACAACATCACCAATAAAGGAAAGAGTTTAAGAAGTGAGAATTAAACTAAAGGAATTAAATGAATCTTTGTTTCTGATTCACAACTTTAAGCCAATTGGGCACGAGGCTGATTCTGTTGCAGTCAGATGAGTTATGCCTGCATCCAGTTGCAAAGATTATCAATTACTATTGTGTATATATATATATATATATATACACAATTGTGTATGTTTATATATATATATATAAATAAAATGCTTATTAACAGCTAGAAATGGATGACCAAAACCACTATTACACTTAGGTTTTATACCTTGTTGGGCTTTGAGAACAGAATTTAAGGCAATAGTTGCAGAGGGCACCTGTTGCTTCCTGATCATTCGAACTCTTACTTCTTTTCTTAATTTGATTCTGTAGCGGGAGATTTTTCCCCTCTTGTGGGCTGAGGTTGCACCATGCAGAAAATTGGTTTGTTTAAGTAAAGAACTCTTGGTGTCTTTCATCAAATGCTCTCAGAAAACATTACTAATAATTCATTAAAGGGGCACTGTGAGCTGGAAAAATTGGAATTACCACTTTCTGACAAGTCAGCCCTTAAGTACTATGTCCTGATTGTTAAATATACTACTAATATTAGTGCATATTTTTTTCCCTGCTGATGTTTCAAGAAAAAATACAGCACTGAACTTCTTACCTTGGGTGTTAAGCAGTAGGAATGACTGCAGAAGAAAGAGGGGTGAAAATAGCTGCCCGGCTTCTTCTCCTCTTTAGACCATGAGATTTTCCCCGTGCCTTGGTGCAACAGCTTCTGCATGGAAGGAAGAGAGCCCAAAGGCCCCTTTGCTATTTATGTATGGCCGTGTTAGCTCGGACTGGTTGCCTGCTCATCTATATGCAACAGCTCATTAACGTCGTGGGCCACTGATGTATTCTGTGGGCAAGGCAGAGGAGTGGCTGCTGGATGCCACTCGGATCCATTTCTCAGTCCCTTGATTGAAAGAATATCTTCGCATTGATAAGACATTGAGTGCTTTAAGCGTGGAATTAGCTTTCTTACCTGTAAGGACCCCAGAATTATCTGGTTAAGGTAAAACTTGGGATTACCCCTACAATTCACAATTTCCTCATAGTGTACGGCAGCCTTCTAAGGATGTGTTACCTTCTCGAGACGTCCATCCTCCTTCATCACCACAGAAGATTTGAATGCTTGGAGCCATCTAAAGACTAAGACCAGCTTAGTCTTTAAAAATACATCCAGTAATGCCTGTGCAGTATTTCTCTTCTTCAAAGCATATTAATCCATTGGTTACACCTCTTAAAGTCCCTCTGAGGCAGGTACCATTTACATCATTAACAGCATATAGGCTTTTGTTGTGCCCAAATATATGCAGATAGACTTGATCCAGATACCTTTCCTGAGAGGTAATTGATGTGTTTTATGAGGGAATAATTAATCTGGTTATGTTTTATGCCATACCTAATATTTGTGAGAATTTTCACATCTTAATGACGCAAATTAATTTCCTTGCATCACACAACACATTGTGCCTTGTTTAACTTAATTTTTCAAAGAAAGGAGCTAGTTCTTCTGCAATGAAACTCAACAGGAATTTTTTTTCCACTAGCTTCAAAGAGCATAGCTGAGCCCTTGAAGGCACTGACTTCTGTTAAATATTATCCCCAAAACCAAGGAATTAAAAGCTTTCTTCTCCCTTTAAGACATGTCAAAAGGATATTATAAGAATGAATAGGTTTTCACAGCTTTCGGAGACTCCCCAAGTGAATTCAATTGCAGGTTTTTTAAGGAAAGAGTGTAATTAGCAACTTTATTTAGTCTGAAGCCAGAAAATTCTTTCTATATTTGGCACAGAAAAGACAGAGCAGAAGGAGGGGAGTAAATGACCTAGATTTTCACAACTGACAAATGACTTCTAGGTGCTCTGTCTGAGACCCCTTAAATCACAGCAATTCCCATAAAAGATTAAGCAGTTATGCTGCAAAATGACTCTGTTGTCTCTCACGTTGGACCTTCTGAATCGCCCAAGACACTCTGCCAAATTTAAGCTATTGTGTTCGTTAGGCTGCTGATGTTATTTGTCCAGGGAGAAGCTTTCCAAAGTGCATCCATGATCACAGAATTAAATGCCAGAAGTGGTCTAAATATTCAGAAGCATTTGTTTCCAGCAGCCAGCAATAATGCACCAGATTTCCCCCTTTTCAGAGTTACCGCGTTGTTTTTTTTGGAAATGTACTTTTTGGGAGCTTCTCCCATAAGGAAGTGGGAAATAACTGATGATTGAACTAAGGTTCCCAGAAAGTACCCTGCTATATTTCCAAATAATTTTTCTTATTCTTCAGTATTCTGCTTTTCTATATGAAGTTACTATTTTCTGTAGAAAGCAAGTACTCTGTGAAAAAACGTAAGTTTTCCTAGTGGCAATTTTTATGTAAAAATGTTGATAGTCTTTATGCATTTTGTCAAAGGCTTAATGCAAAGGCTTAATGCAAAGGCTTTATCTTTATGAATGATTATTTATAGAAGAAGATTCCCCTATGATGTTATCAAAGATGCATATTTTAAATATAGTAGGAAAGTCAGTGCTACAGGCACTTGTTTATTCATTAACCTCAGTGCAGCTCGACTGGCAGCTTCCCAGTACTAATTTACTTAGTGCTTACCATGGGGAGGGATTTCCACTGCAATTTCATTCTGGGTCCCAAGAGATATGACTACGTCCTTCCAGTTATGTCTCATTTGGTATCTGTAAAACGCTGAGCATTTTTCACATAGCTTGGCAGTGGGTGTAGATAACGAGGGGCTGGATATTCACTCTACTGCAAATATACAGTAGTGATGCCTTCCCAAAACTTGCGTTCCTGCAAAAGAAAATTGAAAGAGAAATATGAGAAGTGGTGGCCTTTTTGCTCTTCTTTGCAAAGGGCACGCTGCTCTCCCACAGCCTTAAATAAATAGCCCCACATGCTAGCGTGCAGATAAGCTTGAGGAATGGATAGTGCTCTGGAAGGGCAAGCAAAGTGCGTCTGGAATGGCAGAACGGATGAAGGTTGTTGCATGCTCATCCCTTACTGCAGCTTCTTGGTTGTTATTAAAGAGGGTAAAAGACCCCTAATAGCTTTAGCCTTCCTTGTTTGGAGGCAACAGGCAGTTGGTGAAGTCCTTGGGAATGCCATATGGGAAAAGCCTTTTTCATTCAGCTCTGTTCGCGACGGAAATAAAGGCAAATTCGAGCTAGAAGGAGTAAAGCTCATTACTTAACGCTTACTTCAGAGAAATTGAGCTGCTTGCCAGAGAACCCCTTCGTGCCCCTGCAAATGTAGGGCATGGGTGGGCTGTAACAAAGGCTCTTCTTTCCTTGCCCTGTAGTAAGCTGGGCTTTAGCACAGGGATGGCTGCTGGCACGGTGCAATACATGGAGCCATGCAGGGACTTTAACTCCACCACCATAGAGCCTTCAGCTGGGTTTAGGGACTATAATAATCCAGTTACTTAATGTCCTGTTGGAAAAAAAGCTAAGTATAGAATGGAAAAAGCAGGATCTATAGCCCACATGGCCTTATCGCTGCTCTTCTGTACTCCTAAGTCAAACAATCTAGGTTGAAAATACACGTATCTGATGCCACAAACCTGGTTAAATGCCACATAAGGAGAAATACACCTCTGATATCACTCAACAACCATTTTCATCAGTTAACATCTGTTTTTTTTTCTAGATTTTCATTAGTTTTCATGTCTTGTAGTAACATGCCAGAAGTAGCTGCTGGAGCTCCCATCACTGTTACTTAGGAACGTATTAAAGTGAGTAGCTAGTTGAAATTCAGCGACAATCCTTACTAATTTGGTAGGAACAAGCACGTGGGAATATATGTGCTTACTTGCAGTTGCCTTTCTGGGGCTGTGCTAGATATCACCAAAAAAAAACCATTTTCTGATGTTCTGAGGAGCAGAATATGAACTTTGGACAAGTCTGTAGTTTGTGCCTCATGTTTTCCATGCACTTGGCAGATGAAGGAAGACGTAAATATGTCTATATAAATACAACCCTGCACATTATACTTTACACAATTTACTGTCCCTCATGCCATCATTCTTTGAAGTCCCTTGACAATCCAAGAGTTGATCTTATGATTCATCAAATCCCCAATTTTTACCGTATTTCTGACTTTCTTTGAGGCAGGACCTCCTGTAAGGAGGCCGTCTGTTCCTTTGGGATGTATCCCTAGGGTTACTTTTTACATCAACCCTAAATGGACCATTTTGACCATCTTAGTCCAGCTTTAGGCATTCAGTCCATTCTTTGTCTGGACAGCACTCGGCTGTATTTTATACACTGTTTGTTTCTTTCATTATTATTACTGTTTTTATTTTGGCCATCATCCCAGTTGCCTAGCAATGTCAGTAGGTGCTTGGAAAATAAATAGTAAAGCATAAGCTTTCTGCAAGATGGAACATAATATTCAGCTTCAAACCGAGCCCTTTATCTGCAGGTCTTGGTGCACTCTATCAGCATTAATAAATGCAATTTATTATAAAACACAGTCACTTCCAGGTCTAGGTACCAGGATAGTTAAAAAAAAAGCCCCAAAATATCCTCTTTATGTGTATAATGTTCTGTCCTTCCACTTGGAAAGGGGTTAATGTTCATTATTGTCTGAGTTTAGTCCCGGCCTTATTATGAAATCCCTCTATAGAAAGAGCTGGAGAGAGGAGGTGAGTTTGTGGAGCCATAAGCATGACTGGGGGACTATATATGATATGTAGGTAGTGATAATGCAAACTGTAACCCCTGCCCTCCTCCTGGGTAGCCACAGCTTGCCATCTTAATAGGTGTAGTAACAGAGCTAGGTAGTAGCTTTGTCTTAGTTTCCAAGGGCAGTAAAATTATATTGCTTGTATAAAAAAATGGCATTGACTTTGTGTGTGGTTACTAAAACCTAAAATAAAAAAAAAAGGAGCATCTTTTTTCCTGTTTTTGTTGCTGCTGCTGTTGTTTTCCCAGCGGAGAACGTCGGATCCTCCTTTTACCTTGTCCCTGTTGGGTAGTACATTTAGTAGATGATCTCACGAAGCATTGCGGACCTCCCTGGTGAAGGTCAGAACATAAGAAAGAGCCACGTAAAAAAGGACTGTTTTACAGCTGAGTGAACCCCTCCGAATGAGTCACCAGAGAGGCCAGTAATAACAGGCTTGATAGCAGAGCTGCTGCCACGTTTGGCAGTAGACAGTGGGCTCAAGTACCAGCTGTAGCCTCGTGTTCTCCATGAGTGTTGGGCAGTGGTTGGTCTTCATGTGTGCAAGGCTTAATATTGCAGGCCTGAAAAAACATATAGGGGCAATAAACTACTGTGGGCATAGCTCTCGTTGGTCTGTACCTAGTTGGCTAGATTTTGGACAAGTTGCCTTGGTTCATAAGCAGGTGCCTTCAAGAGAGGCTCTCAAATAGAAAGCAAGGATTTAGTCAGCTTCAGATCAGGTTTACTCCTTAGCTCTGTTGACCTGAAAAGCCGTAACAGTCACTGTTCTAATTTAAAATAGCTGAGGACAGTCCTCTGTCCATCCTTGCTCAGTACATCCATAAGCTGAGATGTCTCTTTCATTGGGAGAGATGTCCTTGAGAAGTTGTCCGGAGAGCAAAGAATCAGTGTAGGGGAGTAAAGAATCAATGTGGCTTCTCATCACCCTCTTCTGGCCTGTGCAGGCACTGCTGGAGAGAACTGCTTGCTCTGTAGGTGATGGGAAAAGGTCTTAAAATCGGGGAGAAAGGAAGGTGAAACTCTTGGGAGAAAGTGCTTCAGTTCGCTCTTCCACATCCTGTTCAGCTGAGCACCCCAAAACTCCATCTTTCATATCAAATTTAGAGCCAGCATCTCCAGTAAAAAATAAAATAAAATCAAAATCTTCTTATATGTCAGGATGAATTTGCACACCAAACAGATAGACTTAGGTTGTTTTGCAGGTTTTAGGAGGAGGAATCACGGAAAGAAGGGTAATTCTGAGCTGAAGCAAGGGTGACAGTAGCACAACACATCAGTTGTCCTCAGTAGTTTTATCTTGGATCTCACGTAGTTCAGATGAGAACAACATCTGCTGCAGGTACACGAGGGAATTCTCCTGGTATTGGCTCCGAGTGCTAAGCCCCCAATAAATCACCCAGCTTTAGGATTTGTTGTGTCCATATGGCACTACGTTTTTTCTAGGAAAGCTTCCTTTTTGTGATGTTCCTTTGGTTTTGGTGTTGTACCTGGCTTAGGCTGGTAGAGTTTGGTTAAGTCTTCTTGCTAATACCTTTAGTCTGAAGTTCCACCAAAGTACAGCGTGAATCGCAGACTCATTTTCAGTTATTTATAATGGTCTGAGGTTCCATTTATGGTTTTAATCTTCTGCTGAGGCATATAAAATAGTGGGTGCCTTTCATGACTAAGAGAAAAGGAAATTTCATCCAGTCGGGTGAAGCAGCTTCTTTTTGTGTGTGATTTTTAACGCTAGACAGATCTGAATTTGGAGGTTGTGCTTGGAGTAGCAAAGGAGTAAGCTCCAGACACATCTAACCAGGAAGAAATGAATGACTTCGGGGTAAATTCAACAATTTCCTCCCAACCTTAGCGAGCTGTTGCTGCACAAATGAGAGCGTGTAGGGGAACACTCCAGTGAGCACAGTAATGTAATTGAAGCGAGCAGACTTCTCGGCAAATCGGAGTTTGGAGGTTGCGGAGGACCCAGTTTGTCTTCCAGCATCAAAGTCTCTTCCTGCAGACCACCTGAGAGGTCCTTGGCACAGCTCTGCATGAGGGTTTCCCTCAGGGAAAGCAGGTCAGAGCAAAACTCACATAGATTTACTCTTCCCAAGGACGGAGAACACACTTTACGAGAATTTGGGGTGGCAAAAGGCCCCCAAAACCATCATGCAGCTTGTGTTTGGGGCATGCAAACCCATTTACACACTGTGTAAGGGGACAGGAGCTGGCAGGATTGAATATCAAGGGTCTGCATTGCTCGGTCGTGGAGGACGCCAACCACTACCTGAGGGAAAGGAGATGTCTCACAGCAGGCTGCAGTCTGGAGAAGGTGCCTATTTTTAGAGGAGGCTGCAAATCCTTCTGTCACCGAGGCTTGTAATGTTAGTCCTGGAGCATATGCATCATCATCGTTCCCGTTTCAGGCGAACATGCCGTGGAAATGAGCGGCAGGGAACGTCCTTCCCTGTCTTCTCCCAGAGGAGGGAATATGGGGGAGGCAGAAACAGAGGGACCCAAGTCAAAGAGCGCATTTTGTCCTTAACATTTTAGCCAGCGATTTTATATTTATGAACCTGTATTGGGGGATTGCTCGATAGGTCTTTAATTTCCTTCGGTTTTCCTCCCAACGGGCCTCTCTAGGGACAGTCAGAACATTTCCAGTGTTATTGAATGTCATCTCTGTGCAAACGGAGCGGAGGAAAAATATTTCTGATAATAACCATGAATTATAGGAGTGGGGTGCTAGGCTTTCAGGCTGCTGAGTTTTTTTTTTCTTCTCTCGCTCTGATGAGAGCTTCAAGGTCAGCTGGCTCCACAGATACAAATATGCAGGGAACAAACTGTGCAGATGTGCCAGGAGCCGGGGACACAGACACGCTGGCGCTGTAAACAGGCTGGACCCGGTCCAGGATTGCCAGGCACAGAGCACGCGGCGGGGTTCATCAAAAGGCATTTTATTACAGCGATAGCAGGCTGCATCTTCTCTCTCCTCATTAAACGGGAGAGTTGCTTCCATTTTGGCGGAAAAGTCGGGATTCAGCACAATCTCGGGATTTCGCTCGTGGGGTGGGCAGGGTTTTAGTCGTGTGCTGTAGAATCCTGTGGCTTAGAACAGATACACGATTCCCTGAATAAGTGGCTGGAGGAGAAACCGGTATGATCTTGCTTCTCTTCCTTATTCTCCTATTGATTTATTACTTATTATATGTCAGACAATCAGGTAAAAGCTGAAAATGCCTCCATCTAGCAGCATTTGGAAGACTTAAAATATGAATGCATTTTGTAGTGTACTCATTTTTCCAAACCGTTGCTAGCAAGGCAGGGAATTCCTTTATAAATATCGAGCGCTGCAGCAAGGGCTGGAAAAGATTCTCCAAAGAGTTCCCTTGAGTTGCAAAATGATGGGAAAACTGCTGTGTATCTCCCTACTGCCTGCAAATTATGTGAAATTCCCCTGGAATTTCAGGGGAATTCATATATTCACAAATAAATTGGGGAATAATAACATATTAACATATTAATAATATAATATAACATATTAACATATTAATAACAACATATTAATAACAAATAAACAGGGGAATTCATATTCACAAATGAAAAAGGGCAGCACGGGGGAAACTCGGCCCGTATAGCACCCGTTTTGTGGCTAAATAGAGGCCTTTTGTCCCCAAGGGCTGCTATTTAGCTGTTTTTTTTGTGGTGCCAGGCGCACACACATGAGATTAAGCAGTAATAACGAGACTTTATTAGAGTCAGTGGGGGTCACTCCTTTTCTGCAGTGAAAATAGCCAAAAAGAAACTCGAAGCAACAACATATTGGACCTACTAAACCAGTGCTGACTTGCTTTCAATTGCAAATAGTGTTTAAATACGAGAGCTAAACAAGAAAGACATGCTGGTGTGCACTGCATAAAATCTGTCTGCGGGGCATTATTTTTGGCACCCCAGCTTTTGCTTCCTGTTAAGCAACCACAAAATGTGCTGGGAGTGACGGTTTTTAGCTGCCCGCATCCGTGAGGTTCAGCGAATCTTTATTTCACAGAGGGAGACAGTCCAGGATTTCTTTCTCCCCATTTTCACATCAACGGGAACGGCAAGCAGACTCCTCCACACATGCCCAGCAGAGGCAGGAGAGTTTGGGTTTATTGCAGAAACTTTTTCTTCCCTTCATCTGCCTCCGTTTCCCGAGTTTCATTTGGAGTTTGGGGGCTTCAAAACGCCCAAAACACAAAGGGAGCTGGAGACGGCGCAGGCAACTGTCACTTCATTTCAATCCAGATTCTTTACTTGAAAGCCCTGCTCTGGTACAGCCAAGCACACGGGGGAAGACTGGAGGTGGATGAGATGATCAGAAGCCCTTTGCAGCCCTGGGTTCTTACAACCTCCTTTTCTCCTGGTGGGACGGGAGGGTTGCGCTTGACAAATGGGAAGCGACACGTCTCGTTGCAGGGATCAAATTGCGGAGCAAATTAAAATACTCCCCGAAGGTACCGCTGCTCGCTCGCCTTTTGCTGCATGTGTAAAACCGCAGACAGGCACCACTGATTCCAGAGCAACCTACACGTTCTGTCGCTGGTGCTCATGAGGAGAGAGATTGAAGCCTGTCCCTTTGGGTTATGCACGTCAGGGGCTCCTCTGCTCCTTTATGTGCATTGAAAGCACAGGGAAACGGAGCTCACTCCCCACTTGGTCCATGCAAGTTAAAAAATTGGCCCGTGCTGTTGAATTCTACGAGGACTAGCAAAAATCCAAAGTAATGTTTGCTTTACGAGAGCTTTTCGTGTGCATAATTTCCTCGGAGAGCTATCTAGTTATACCAGAATGAGGTTGAAGTTTGTTCTTCCACGTCCTGTTGTTCTAATGGCAAAATCCAGGAGCTTTCCCCCAGATTCCATAACTTCACCCCCGTAAATATCTCCCTAGGTGCTTGGAACACCTGCTGGGGATTGGGAACACCCCCAGTAAAACCAGGATGCTGCACTGAGGTGGTGTTTGTGTCCATGAGCTCCAAGAATTAAATGATTCATCCCATTCTAACACAGTGGTCTAATTTAGATGCTTTCTCGTGCTACCTGTCTCTCCGCATCGTTTAGGAAGGCAATTGCACGGCTGTTTAGACTTGGACCAGCACATCCCAATGGCATTAGCTGAGGTGAATCCCAGCTAATTTCTAAGTCAAAAGACTTGGAAAACTTGAGTGTTCTCTTAGAGGAGCAATCTATCCACATTTCCTTGCTTATCTGCTGAGATGTCTGCACTTAGACGAACATCTACAAAACGCACAACCTCTCCAGAGATGATTAAAGGTGTCCCTTTATTCAAGACTTAATAATTGATTGAAGTGCACAGCTCTAAAGTGTTTTCTGTGGCCTTTGCTGTGTTTTGAAACGTGGGCATTGCAGCCCCTTCCCTTTCTTTCCATCTAGGCAGAGGTGTGAGCGCACTGAGGCTCTTTCAACCCTCTCTTTGCCCGTTTTGACAGGATTTGTAGGGAAATGGGTGAAAGCAGATGATGCCAGCAGATGGCAGTGGCTGCCAGCTGAGTTTCCCACTGCTTGGGAGAAATGGCTCAAGATGAGAAAGGGTTTTCATTTACTCACCGCTTCTTATGGTTCTCATGGTGATCATGGTGCCAACGTGCAGCTCAAGGTGGGCAAATGCTCATCACAGAAGTGACCACACTGTGAGCCCGCTCTTACGTAGGTCTGGGAGAGCCGTGTCCTCTTGGAGACTCTCCTTTGGGATGCATTGGGATCGCAGTTGGGATGCATTGGAGCACTGCATGTATGGCATGTAGGCTTCTCCTGAGGTCACCTTTCTCATACCAGCTTTGCAGGCTCACAGAGCTTCTGTTCCTGCAGCCCTGCTGGCTGGGCTGCTTTTTCTTGCATAAAAAAGCCTAGTTTTGCTGCCTGCTCTATTAGTATGTCTGCTGTATTTATTTGCCCCTGCTTGTAGATAAGTCTTTGGCTTCTGCAAGTTTCTCTAGGCAGCATGAGCTCTTCTAGATGGCTGCAGGATATTCTCTGTTTTTAGGTATCTTAGGCTGTTCTTAGGCTATTCTTAGGTATCTGTTTCCCACGTATATTCCTGACATCTCAGCGCATCTCCTTTACTTAATTTTTGCCCCTCTCATGCAAAGTTCTGAAAGTGGAATCTCATAACTCTCCTTTAACAATTTTTCTGTAAACATGGTCTTGGTGGCTATCACTTTTTGAAAGTGCTTGTCATTATGCCTTGAGCGCTGCAGTGTCGTGATGAACGGTGGCAATCTACACTTGCAACCTCCAGGCTTAGGTTAGGCTCTGTCACCAGTGCTCTGGCCAGATGGAGATGGGACAGGACATTTTCATAGCACTGGCTCTTTGGGTATCCAGAGGCTGTGGATCCTTTCAAGAGGCTGCTTGCAGATGACCTCAGAGGAGGGGGATGTCAACTAGCATCAATGTCAAGATCTCCTCCAGCCAGACTCCTTTGGCCCCTTGGTTTGAGCCTAATTTCTCTTAAACTTTCCCTCAAGACTTCACAGAATCACAGAATATTCAAGGTTGGAAGGGACCTCTAGAGATCATCTAGTCCAACCTTCCCTTCTTCTCCGTAAGCTGCTTTTTCAATGAGCATTTTTATATCCCCCCAATGTTGTAATTTAATAGTGCTCTATGAATTACTGTTTCGTGCTTTTTTAGTAAATATGAACGCTTAAAAAAAAAAAGAAAAAAGATGCTGTTAATGTACTCCCCAAACCACAGTTTTATGAAGAGACTTCCTGTGTCATAGACATAGCCCTGGAATGTAAAATAAGGTTTTTCTGGAAAAAGCATTCCCAGAATTTGATACTGTTAGGAATGATGTTTTATTATTTGGTTGTTTGCTCTGAAGCTCTCATTTCCTTCCTGGAAAATTTGCTATGAAAGGATTTCTGATGGGCTCTATTGCACGTTGCCCCTGGAATAGAAAATTAGGCAGGACTGTGGGTGAGGATTAGGGAGGAGGGCAGCTAAGCCTGCAGGTAACCTGCGCTTTGCAGGCACGTCGATCTCTCACGTTCTGCTGACCTGACATTTGCTTTTCAGAAGAAATATTCTACTAAGCTGAGGAGGCGGCGTGTGATATTACTGGTGATAAAAAGGGGGGAAAAATTAAATATACACACACAAAAAAAAGCAAAGCATTGAGGAGCTTTGAGAACCTTTCCCGGGACTAGCTGGATCATGGGCAAACAAGGCAACTCACTCAGCAAACACCGTTCCAGCGTTTGGGGGGGTGATGTTCTGGGAAAGGGCTCCGGGGGAATCGTGCTCCCCGCTTGTCCCAAATCCCTGGGAATTTGGAACCTGGAGCAGAGACCTCTTGCAATGCTGCTAATGCACACACACACGTGCTCCCTATTAAATGCACAGCTGCCGAATTCTCCCCGCCCTCCTTTTTTTTAAGAACTGCGTGGTTTTTGGGGGGTTTAGGACAACACCGCAGCCCCCGCCTCTTAAAAATACGAACGACCATCCAGTAGGAGAATCCAGGGCGAGGGGAGAGGTGAGACGCTTGCGAGAGGAGTGGGAATGAACCACACAGCGCTCGGGGGAGCGGCGAGGAGGGCAAGGAGCGCGCGGCTGGCAGGGGAGCGCAGCATCCGGCACGTTCCCGGCTGGCTACGCCTCTGTTCCCCCTCCCTCGCCAGCCCTTTCTGTGCAAAGCAGCAGCTTAAACCCCTCCTCTCCGTCTCTGCTTCCACTCCCGCCACCTTTCGCATCCTTCTTCATTCAGAACAGATGATGCTCCTCATCCTAGGCACTCCTCTCTCTTCCCTCCCCTCGGCCCCAGCCCTTTAAATAGCTTGATACCGCCAGGGATTCAGTGGTGCTGGAGCAGGGGAAGGGAAAGTGGCACTGCAGCAGTGGGGAGCGAGCGTCGGGAGCAGGGCGAGTCGGGGATACCAATTCCAATTGAACCATTTCGACGCGCGGGCGTTGAAATCCATAGGGCCACCTCGATGTCTCATCCTACCCGGCAGGGAGAAGAAGGGAAGAGAGCGCCCAGGGATAGGAAGAGGAGCCGAGCTCCCTGGTGATGGATGGACACTTTTCCAGCCGTTGGGTTGCCTCCCAGTCACCATCCAGCATCCTTGAGGTGCCCACACGCTCGACCGATGCCCAGCCGCTCTCAGCAAGTAAGTTATATTGCTGTTTCTTTCCCAATTCCCTGGCTTTCCTCTCCGGCCCCTAAGGATGGCTCAGAAGGCAGGACAAGGGGCTGAGTTATCGCCAGGTTTCCAGGCTGAATCCTGGCACAGTGACAGCCGGAGAGCTGCTCTTGTCCAACTTATTATCCACCTGGGAACTCTTTGGGAAGCTGGGGACTTGTTGTTGATCTCAGGCAAAAACACCGTTAGACATAAGAGAAACATTGTGCAGGAAAAAAAGATTGTTTCATATTAGGCTGCTTAATAGCTTAAGGATTCTCTCCAGCTTATTCTCCAGGTGATGAATTGTCACGGAGAGGACAGACTGTAACATGTTGGGAATCAGCAGGGGTATTTCTGGCTCTGGAAGTAAAAACCTGACTCTCCTTTGTACTAAATGCCACCCCAAAGGGTTTAGAAAGACACTCATAGTCCTTCTATTTATATTAGTGCATGCTGCCTGAGAGTAACAAGGTAACTTTTATGTGTATTATGTATCATTTGCTTTAAACCTGAGGGTTTTATGCGCCCCATGAAGGACTGACAGAAACGATCCCTCTCCTAGATAGCTCACAATCTGACTTTTGTTTTCCTCTAAGTTACTCCACTACAGGTCTACAAGTGGAAATGTAGGAAGGAAGGACCTGTTTGATTTCAGAGATCCAAAACCGGGGCCTTACCTGCTAGTTCCCTGGCCAGTCCAGCAAACAATATCTTCCATATCATGTGGGAAATATGCCTGGTTTTGTTTTGAGGGAGTTTCTTCACTTCTGGGGACTAGTTCCTTTCCTCCTTACTGTTCTTCAGGCACAGATAAAGGAGCAGGATCACATTTTCATTTCCATTAGGGAAAAGACTTTATCTCTGGAAGCTTCCAAATTATTTCCACCCTCTGTAAAAAATGAAATAAAATAAATTGTAAGGACTTCGGAGTCATGCACTTTGATTTTCTATGGCTCATCTCTCCTTGGAGCACTTTGCAGGGCAGGAAGAACCTGTACTTGGTCAGCTCAGCATTGAGCTATTTGCAGTTGCTGCAAAAGTGTGAAGTGGTATCAATATCCTTTGATTTTGTTTTATCTTTTTGACTTAAAACAAAAAAAAATCCAGCTGCAGGATTCCATACTGACTCTCCGTGGCAAATATAGCACAATATCTACAAAATAAGTAATGGAAATATTAGTGCTTTGGGGCCAGGGTTTTCTCTTAGGGCTGTGGTCCTGCGTACTCTGTGTGTTCTGCACGTAAACAGTGAGCAGCAGGAGAGTGTCTTGTGACCAGGACAAGGGGGGCTCTTTCTCTTTGTTCACTTGGGTTGGTTAGAAGATAAGGGGCAAATTTGCAATGACGCCCAAAGGTCTTCCTAAAAATAGAGGCTGGGGGAAAAGTACGGGGACGGAGAGGCTGCAGAGAGCCTCGGGCAGAGTCACTTCCTTGGAAGGGAAGGGATGCAACTGGTTTCGTTTCAGGATTTTTTTGTTGGGGAAGCCATTATCATTCGCCTGCTAGAGACTGATTGAGAAAAACAGCATCATCTTTTGTGTGCATCCTTTGTCCACAAAATTGTATTTGTCTTCCCTTTTTGTAATTCCCCAAAGACTAAAGAAATTAACTGGAGAGCTGCCTGGATGATGTTCTCCTGTGCACTCCATGCATTCGAACCGGTTTCTATCAAGTAACAGATACCAATCCTGTTGTGGAAATTGCAAGTGGAAACTGCAAGTCCTCTAGGCATCATTTTAGAGCACATTTTTGTAGCCTGCACATTGGGGTAAACCAGCCCCTTTTTCTCCCCTCTTTTCTTTTTGCGACTCATTATTGGCTTGGAAAATTTCTCGGTGAAGACAGAAATATTCTTTTACACCGTTAGAGATAATCTGCCCTGGCTTTTTCTTGCTGGTGGGAAAATAAAGGGGCTAAGCTATTTCTTTGTTTCAGTGTATGGCTGCAGCTCCCTTGAAGTTGAGGGTAAAAGAAATGTTCTCCCTAGTTACAGGTTTGGCAGTTGAGTTAAGCAGAAACTAATGTAAATGTCAAATACTTAGAAAAGTTGCCTGGAAAGAAAAAGAAAAGTTGCATTCTGTGGATTTTAATCTCCAAAAATAAGGATTTTACAAGGATATCACCTTGTGATAGGGTATTTCTGAGCCTCATGCCCTGCAAGCAGACAGGCTGTCGTGAGCCCAGCTCTATAACAAGCAACAAAGTCCTCTCGCCTCCTTTGGTAGGAATCAATCATCTCCTGAGGAACCCTATTGTAAATCCCATCGTAAAATCAGGCTTGCCAGTGGGTTAGAAAGGTGATGCTGTGACTTAATGAAAACCCAGAGCAGAAATGCAAGGAATCTTACTGCTTTGGTACTGAGACTGCACTTTGAAAGGCAGTTATTGAGACGGGGAGCTTTCAAACCACATGTTTTCAGTGGAGTGCTGTGGGGCTCCTTTTTTTAACGCCGTTTCCTTCAATTGTTTGAATAACGTTGCAAGAATTGCTTCAGAGCAGCATTGTTTAAGAATAACAACTGTTGCCTGGTTCCCTTCACCTATGGCTTTCCAAGCACTTTCCAAAGACCCAGCCGTCCTTATCTCTATTTATAGGGCGGAAAACTGAAGGGTGACATGATGTGCTCAGCATCTGTTTGTCTTTCTCTTGTACATCCTACGTCCTCCTTGGAAGGTAATCTCAACCCTGGCACTGCTGGGTGTTTAGTCCTAGTTTTGTACACTCAATAAATAAATGGATAATGGGAAAGGTGATTTTCTGCGGGAAATCAAAGCCCCATCTGCCAATCAGATATTGATGGGGTGCAAAAGAGATGAAAATCATACAAAATCCTGACTTGCAGGGGTTAATTTGGGAACAGATAATAATTCTTACCGTGTAAGACCACACAAACATCAGGTTTCAAGCAAACAAAAGGAACTAACTTGATATGAAATGTGGGTCTCCACACTCTTGTTGCCTGCCAGTTTGAACTCGTCAAGGGACAAATCCTATTCCCACTGAAGTGGGAAAAGTGACATTTTTATTATCCTGCCCTTGTTTCAGCAAGGATGGAAAATGCCAATGAGGCGGTAGGGGTGAGTGTGACCACAAGAGAAATTTCATTTTGCAGAGCTCTGTGCTGGAGAGAGCAGTGAGTTACAAACTGAAGTCCAAATCCTTGTGAGATACTTGCAGATTATTATTATCTGGGAAAGATGTGTATCCTTAACAAGGGTGCCGGTGTATTCTAAAATAAGGGAGTAAACCGAGTCCTTGCATTAGTAGAGTGCTCCCCTCTTGCTATCTTGTCATCTATGCTAAGTGTCCCAGAGCAATGATATATCCGAGGGAGAAATAGCAAATTTCTTAGATTTTTGTGCCTAGGATGTAACAGATTGTTAATACCAGCATCACAGATTTTACTGTTTGGGAAGGATTTTGTACCTCCACAGAGAGAAAAGCAATGATTTGCTCAGAATGAGAGCAAAAATAATGAAAGCATTTGTCTAGACTTGAACATCCAGACTTGTGCTCAAACTACTAGATAATTTTGCTCCTTTTTTAAGAATCTACTACAAAGAGTCATAGCCTTAATTATTTTCAATAACCCCATATGCTCCCACTGTGAGGAGAGTGTTTTCAGATGAAATATTAGGAGAAGCTGTAATGCCAGTGAAGCTGTCAGTAAAGTTCATGTGTAATAGGACTTTTTTTCTGCATTAATGGGCCACTTGCAAAGTGTTCCTAAAGGTTTCCAGAAAGATTTCACTTGACCTATTGCTAAAGATCAGTAGCATTAGGAAAGGGAGGTTGCCAGGCCCCTGAGTGCTTCACTTAAAGCAGATTTCCCTGCATTTTCATTAATGGAGAGCCCCTCTAGCCTGCTTCACCTGAGTGGTATTTCTAAGGATTTGGGCTTTCTGATTATTTGTATTCCATTCTGATCCTTTTAATACATTGCAAGATCCTTGCAGGCTCTTTGGTGTGGAGATGAAGTATGGGGAACGTTGCACCCGTATGTGACTGTCTTGTAATGAACTGTTCTGTCATACTGAGTGTCAGGGAAATTTGTCTTCAAATATAACTATAATAACACTATTCTGTTCTTAATGCAACTCTTTACAAAAAAATAATGAGAAGATACTCTTGCCTATTTATTATTTTAATTAAAAAAATAAATGAAAAGATATCCTTGCCTATTTATTATTTTTACATCTTTAAACAGAGAGAAGTTGATCAAAAGCTTTTGAGCCCAAGTGGATTAATTTCAGAGTTATTAAAAAAGGCAATCAAAGATCAAAAGTAACTTCATTTGGAGGAAGCAAGGAGGTTCTTCTGAACCTGTTGCCCTCAAAAGATGGGATGCTTCTTTCCTTGGTGTGTGATCGCTCCGACTTGTGCTTGGTTTATGTGTCCATATTTCCTGAAGTGAGGGTCAACCTGTGCTATTTGTAGGCAGTGGGAATGGCAATCCTGGTTTTCCCTGGCTTTCTCTCCAGCAACCATGCATTCCCCCATTAATTCCTCGCCCAGGCCTTTGGCTAGACCAGCCCTGGCCTAACTCTTTCCTCAGGATGGAGAGAAATTTGGTGGCATTGGGAAGCTTCAGGCCTGGGCAGATGGCCGGGCTCCCTGGTGCCCGGAGCCCGCGGGTACCGATCCAGGAACGGAGCAGCGAGTGATGGTGACTTCTACGAGGACTAAACGTAATTCTTTGCTGGAAACCAGGCTCGGCTACAGGGGAATGGAAGGGGAAATTGGTTGCTTCGTTTCTTCATCTGCCTCTGCTTCCTTTCCACCCACCCCTGTGTGTTTTTTAATATTGAAAAGATGCAACTGCTCTGCTCGGTCTTGAAATTGTCCTTCCCAAGATACTGCTAATTGTCTCGCGGCACCTTTTCTGCTTCACAGATGCGTAAGAAGATTAGAGGGAGAGGATGCAGTAATAGATTGGGTTAGATTTTAATAGGATTTGCAGAGGACAATGCAGAGTTTGAATGCCATAGAGAATACTGCTGCTCTTTGATATCCCTAAGGCGTCTTAGGTAGTCGTTCATACAGCCTCCGTGTCCTGCATTCAAAGCCAAGGCTCTCATTTTTCAATAGGGAAGGTATTTTTCTTTTTCAGAACAGCACCTAATTGAACATCTCAGTAAACTGGATGTTAAATCGCAATTTCCCAAAATCAGCGCAGCTATTTCGAACTTGTTAGGCTCAGTTATGGACTTAGAGAGCGGACTTTTTTAACAGCTGCCTACTACATTTCTAGTTCTGGGTGTCTAATGACATCCACAGCAAAGGATTTGTGATACATCTGCTTAAGAGTAGACCCGGACTCATCATATCCTCAGCCATATAAATGCAGATGCCAAGTGAAAAGCCTATCTCAGCTGTGGGGCCCAAACTCCCTGAATAATTAGTGGAGAGAGGTGGGTACCTCCAGAAGATGATTCAGCACATCCGACGTGAATTATCCCAGGAGACGTCTTTGCTGCTGACTGTGAGGGAAACCTTTGCACATCATTTAGACTTGCGTAGGGTTTAGATAGGCGGTGGTTAGCGCTCAGTGTTTTCTATTAATTTCTAAGTTTTATCTCGGTATGCACCCAAGAATTGAGGCAAAAATCCCCCTCAAGTCCCATTTGAAAATACTTGCTCATATATCTTTATTTTGCTCCCATTCATTCTCTCAGGTAAATTTCTGATGTAAATAGAAAATCTTTTCCTCTTTCCTTGATGCCTTAGACTTTATTTCTCTGTTCTGTCCAGCCCAGCCATGGCCGGAGATTCTAGGATCTTCATGAACCAGGACATGGACATTGGAGTTACATCCAGGGAGCCTAAGAAGATTCCCAAGCAGGCTCGGGATGATGTTCCCATCGCCACTGACCGAACCCGGCTAATATCAGTGGAAGGGAAGAAGCCCCGGCAGCGTTACATGGAGAAAAGTGGCAAGTGCAACGTGCACCACGGGAACGTTCAGGAGACCTACCGGTACCTTAGTGACCTCTTCACTACGCTGGTGGACCTCAAGTGGCGCTTTAATCTCCTTGTCTTCACCATGGTCTACACCATCACTTGGCTCTTCTTTGGGTTCATATGGTGGCTCATTGCCTATATCCGAGGAGACCTGGACCATCTTGAAGATGAGAACTGGATCCCCTGCGTTGAAAATCTCAGTGGGTTTGTTTCTGCGTTTCTATTTTCTATCGAGACCGAGACAACCATCGGGTACGGCTATAGGGTCATAACGGAGAAGTGCCCGGAGGGCATCGTGTTGCTCCTGATTCAGGCTATTCTGGGCTCCATCGTCAATGCATTCATGGTGGGATGCATGTTCGTCAAGATCAGCCAACCAAAGAAAAGAGCTGAAACCCTCATGTTTTCTAACAACGCGGTGATTTCAATGAGGGATGAGAAGCTCTGTCTAATGTTCCGAGTTGGGGACCTCCGCAATTCCCACATTGTTGAGGCTTCCATCAGAGCCAAACTGATCAAGTCCAAACAGACCAAAGAGGGAGAGTTCATCCCCTTGAACCAAACGGACATCAACGTGGGATTTGACACTGGAGATGACAGACTCTTCCTGGTCTCCCCCCTCATCATCTCGCATGAAATCAATGAGAAAAGCCCCTTCTGGGAGATGTCCCGCACCCAGCTGGAGAAAGAGGAGTTTGAAATCGTGGTCATCCTGGAAGGAATGGTGGAAGCCACAGGTAAAAACTTGCCAGAATTACCCAAAACTTTGAGGGGAGAAAGGGAAAGAATAGAGGCTAGTTTGGCATTAGGATGTCACATTAATGTCCCCTGGACTGGGAACATATTGGGGTTTTGTTCTTTTTCTAGTGACTCGTTCATATGGGATATAATGGTATCATACAGGTAGCAATTCTAAGGTGCTTTAGGTCATGATGCTCATGTCCCCCACTCTTTTAGGACCTGGATTTAGACAGACAGGCTAGACAAGGATCTGTCCCTAACCAGAATTGATCTGTGGGGAAAAAAAAAAAGGCAATGAGCTAAAGGAATTCATGAGGTGTCTCGCCACCCTGTTTTCTGTAATCAAAATTCATGGCTTAACTCTTTTTCCATTTCTCCTCTGTATTTAAAATTGGCAGTAACAGTGCTGCTTTAGATATTGCTGGGGAAGTGTGGTTTAATAGAGCCTGGGAAGAACGTGCCCGTATATTCCTGTATCCCATAAAACCACGTGTGAGAAAACGGCTCGACCTGCCTGCAGGACATGTATTTTCAGAAGAAGCTCAGGGAGGAGAAATGCAGAAAACACTTTTGTGTCTCTGGTGGGATGGAGTAGCTGTTTAATGGCATAAAACAATGCTGGGTCATGGATGGGTTAGGAGATAGATTTAGCTGATTCCCATTTCCTGACAGGGTATGTTAGAAGCCTGTATCTGTATTGGGTAAATCTGGAAAGGACCAAAGTGCAGGAGAAGCCTCTCAGGATGATCAAATGATTGGATCCATGGACCTCTAGGCTGAGTTTTGCACCTTATGCTCTGCTTTCTCACCTAAAAGCCATGGCACCAAGGGCTCCTGTTGCTGCTTACACTTCATTCGTTTATTCTCAGCATCAAGGAGAGGACGGGCAGGCTCGGTTCTAGCCCAGCACCCACGTTAAGCACCCTGAGAAGTGGGTGCTCCCCTTGGGCAGACTTTGTGCACCCGAGGGTTGTCAGGCTGCCTTGGTGGCTCCAGGACCTGGAAGGGGATGGGGCTGCTGGCAGCAGTGAGGAGCAAACCACAATCTAGAGATGAGAAAGCCTAGAAAGACTCATAGAGGCAAAAAGAGCTTTTTTAAGTAATTTTGCCCTGTGGCGCTCAAGGATTTTAGTTACAAGACAGGGTTGTGAAACCAAGATTACTTTGATGGTGGTAGTATTTTCTTTTCATCCAGATGAAATACTAGCGTGGTCTTTCTGTTGGATGCGAGTACTCACTGGTGCCGCTGCATTTTAGCCCTTGCTTACTATTAATAGCGCTGCTTCTTTGTGGTTTATCCTTGTTAGTCTCCTAATTGTCAGACCTAAGAGGAAATGGGCTCTCAGACTCCGGCATCGCAGGTCTTCACTCTTCAAGACAGCTCTTCAGAGAGCTAATTCAGTTTCCTGCTCCTTCCTTTTCGTTGTTAGATGTATCGTGGTAACTGAATTTTCCAGAGATAACGGGGGGTTATGCGGAGATTAAATTAGACCTAGATTGGAGCAATGTACTGCACAAGTGAAATGAATTCGGAGCTGCTAAGGGAGCTCCTAGGGCAATATTCTTTCCTAGCAAAGCCAGAGCTGAGCACGTCAACAGCTCACAAAAGTTTGACCAGGAAACAATATGTCTCATTATGCCAAAATCCTGCTCGTTTAATAGTGGTGTTTCGTTCCCAGGTTGCTCATTACAAGACTCTGTTGTCACATTAACCCACGTGGGTAAACTGCAGTCTCCTTCATCGTCAATAGATGGAAAATAAGGGTGCTGATAACGGCTTATTTCTCTGGGTAGGCGGCTAGGGGAGCCTTAAGCTGCAGCAGAGGTGGGTGACAAAGCTTTCAAAGGGCAGGATTTGTAAAGGAAGCTTAATTTGTTGCTTAAACAATTACTCGAGGCAAGAACTTCCTAATCCGAGCAGGGAGTGCAGTTTGTTGTTTGGCCAAAGCCTCTTCCCTTATCGCAAGATAACACTGCCAAATTTCTGCCTTCCTCTTAGAAAAGCTCAGCCTCCGCTGGAGATGTGTGAGAGGAAGTCATTATCAATAACAGCCTCAAAATTAAAAGCAGGGCATAGGAATCATATTGCTTTCTAAATGGGCTGCCGTCCCGGAGGGATTGTACAGGCCAGCGCGTAATGATGTTAAGGAGAATACATCTGTGGGAATGAATTATCCTGGCCTCGGAAGGCAGGCTGTGAAATTCCAAAGCGAGGCAGGAAGGAGCCGGTTTGCACTGAGCTCCGAGCAGAGTGGACCTCGGATGATGCCATTCCCTGATTCAGAAGCTTTGCTTTGCTGAATGACGTGCGTGCAACAGAGAGGGAGGTGGGGAGGGATCGGGGAGGCTGATATTTTGCCAGAAAAGATGAGAAAAAGCAATGTACAGAACACAGTATTTCTGCTTTGTCCTTAAACCTCCTAAGGGTGACAACCCAGTTGGGATATATGGATTGCTCCCTTTGCTCCAAGCGAATTCTTCACGTTCTCTCCTTCTCCTTCTCCCAAAACCATCTGCTTTTGGGAATGGCATCATTTATTGCAAGGGGGGCTCCTGTTACATCACGACACCGTTTCAAGCTGCTGGGAGCCAGGACAGCATCAAAATGTAATAGGTAATCCCTTAAAAAAACCCTATGAAAAACAGGGAAACACCATCCCCTATGGAGAGAGGAAAACGGATCCATTTATACAGCTCCATTCCTGATGCACAAGAGGGAAGCGAGTCCTCCTTGCTCTCCCCGAGCGGCTCAGGGATAAAAAGTGATGGAAACTTACCCCGACTTTACAGACAGCAACAAATCAAACTCCGAATACACCCTGTGCCGGTGAGGAAAGAGGCAGCTACATTTTTCATAGGATGAAAGCAGGTCAAACCTGAATGCGCTGCGATGGTTGACAACATATAAATGACTGAAGAACGTAAGCACCAGCAATCTCTGATTAAGATGGTCATTTTTTGCTGAAGCATTTGAGACAGAAATTTATAGCTATTTCTAATTGTTTTAATCAATTATGCAAATATTGGAAATGAGATGTGTTGTCTCCTCTCCGATAAGGAACTCTGGCTAAGGTCCTGATGCAGTTGAAGGAAAAGATGATAAATAGTTTCCAATGAAAAATGAGCAAGAAATTCTGCAGACTTGAAAAGCTTCAAGTCTTTTTCTTTAAAAAAAAAAGTGCTACAAGCTATTGTTTAAAATAGTGTTTTTGTTTCCAACTGACTCGATTTTCTGAAAGGGTAAATAACAGCAGACAAAAAAAGAAGCGTAGCAGGAAGTCTGAAATGTTCTGATTTGGCCCCAAAAAAGAAAATAAGCATTTTATTAGTGTAGCAACAGCTCTCCAGAGGCCCCCAGCTATTGCATTTGCTCACTCACAAGGCCAGCAGTGGCACAAGGCTCCCTGACAGGGGTCTTTGCAATCAGTATTTTAGCAGGGCTTTGGCAACGTGACTCATCGGGAGGTTAAAGGCACCAAAGGGGACCTCGGTTTCTGGGGAGATACGCAGTGATTATTCCTGAATGAAGTGACCATGGTGAAGGCAAAATCAATAGCGACCACAAGCTTGCTCTTTTTGGGCACCTTGAAAGCAGCAGAATTGCTCAGAGCTCCTGCTTAATGAATCGGTCACAGAGATCATTTTAGGGAATTAATTCTCTTCCAACTTACCTTAAAGGGACGTTTTCTAGACCAGCCGGTCTCTATTTGACCTCCAGTGGAAGAGAAGACAGTGCAGGTGGAAAATCTCTCTGCAAAGCGAATGTATTTTTTTGCTTTCAGTGCCTTTCCCGCGATGGTAGGAGAAAAATCGGAGGCAGCCACTTGACAGAATCGTGCTAGGCTGCTGTTGGCCCAGAACCTAGAGAGAGAAAAAGGGAGAGGTGAAATTAATACAGGAAATTGGGGTGCATTTAGCATCTGGCTTAGGTCGTCTAGTTGCTTTGCTTTGTATCTTGCATATAAATAAGTGTTCTTTTGTTTTTAAAGCATTGCATGTGTTGGATTGGTGTTTTATTGCACACCACAAATAGAAGTTGTGATGCTTATCATTATTCTGCACTAAAGGTATGGACGTAGACCAATCCAACCTGAAAGGAAGGGCCTTGCACAACTATTTAAGGTGCCTTTATGGCCATCACTGCCACTATGAGGTGCCACACAATATTTTAAATACCCATGGCAATACTGATATTCCTGGTATAAAGTAGGAGTAATAGATGAGAGCTGTAGAGATTCAAATTAGGCTTCAATATGAGTATATATTTGCATTCTCGCTTTTTAACCTGTTTGCTTCACTAATTCTGATGAATCTCGCCCAACTTCTTTGCGTTTTCTGTTCTGTTCCGCTGCCCCCTTGCATTTTTTCATTTCCAGTGCCTACGAGCTCTCCCATGCCCGGAGAACATTCAGAAAAATTAAAATCCCATTACTGTCCTCTGACATCAAAATCAAAGTGAATCAAGCCCAGACGTGTCCTCCTCTAAAGGAGACAAGCATAAATAATTGGAGAACCATGTTCCTACCTTCTAATATTCCTTTTGAAGTTGCAGGAATATTAACTTTTCGGAGGTTACAGCGTTCCTTGCTCTAATTAATGCAGAGGGACTAATGAATTTTGTAACTATCCAAATGTTGATGCTAATCTAAAGACATGTATTGCTTAATTAGACGGATAGAACTTAAAATTTTTATAACTACTCTTTGCCAGCCTAACTTGCATGGGGCTGCTGCTATACCTCTGAGCCCGGCAGTACTTTGTAGTTCTGTGGTGTAGGTGGAATTCAGCTCTGGGAGCAGAATGTAGATTATGCAGCTTTGGAGCATCCTCGACGAGGGAAAATGTCACCCCGCATACAATAATGCACGGAAACAAGGGCAGAGAAGGGAAATCTCTTCCAGCAAGATCTGTCTAAGCAGCACGGAGAGCCTCGCAACTACGGCAAACGCTCCATCAGCATCCACACGCTGCTCTGCCAGCAGATAAGCACTTAGAGCTGAGCTCTGTGGCATTTAAATGAGTGCAGTTAATTTTAGGCTGATGAAAAATGTTGTCTTGACAGCCCCAGGGGTCGGGATATCTCTGCCCACGGAGAAAATGCCGGCTGCATAACAGCACTGAGAGATAAACCTGGTGGCAATTCATTGGGTTGGTAGATCACGCTGCATGGTCCCTACTGCCCATGTCCTCTCCTGCAAAACTGCCAACGGGAGCACTGGTTTTGCGGGTACTTTTGGGGAAAATCCGTGTCCTCCAACAGCTGGAAAGCATCTGTCACATCGGCTCCGGACAACCAAGAGCTGCAAGATGCAATTAGGTTTGCCCTGTGATAACCAAGGTTGATTTTGAACTGGTAACCTCAGGGTAGAAAAGGCCTGGAAATCGGGAGCAATCTCCTGCGGAATTTTTCCATTTCTTAGCGCTGTGGCAGAGCCAGGAGCGTCTGTTCCAGTTGTATAATCAGTGGCATTGCGAGCAGCAAAAGGGTCTGAAAGCTGCAGCTCCCATTGAGGAGGAAAAATAGGCTCCTTCCTGAGCGAGCCATCAAATAACTGCTTTTCTTTGGTACGTATTAACATCCCTTTGTCTCTGAGAAAATGTAAGCTGCTTGATCTCAGCTCATTTTGATGACAGAAAGTGTCTTATTGGTATAATTCCCTGACACCTATTTTACACATCAGTCTTTCCTCGGTGCCTGTGCTTGAATGTAATGAAATGCCTGGATTTATACACACAGCAATATATTTCACATCTTTTCATCTGCTGGAAACTAGAGCTGAGCAGTTTACGGAGGCATCTCTTGCTGCCTTAAATAGGAACATGCACAGACTCTGTTATTGATCCTGGGTTGAAGTGACTCCAGCCAGCAGCCCAAATACCCACTTAGGATTCTGCTCTAAGTAAATTATCATTAAAACTCTGCAGAGGGTTTATTGCAGAACTTGAAACCGGGAGACAGCCCTGTGGTCTGCAGCTTTGCTGCTAAAAGAACCTGGAAGTGGCTCCAGGTTTATTGAAAACCTGGTGCATCTGCTTACAACGTTGGGCACTTCATCCTGGTTTCAATTAAAATTAAAATCTGTTTGTGTCTGCAAGTCAAACTGACGAATTCAAAGGCTGTAACTAAAAGTTAAAAGTTGAAGATTTCAAATATAATATCATATTTTTTTTTAAATTGACACAATGTACTTTTACATTAAGCTTTTTCATTTTAAAATTGGACTCTTTAGGAGTAAGTACAATTTTATAGTGGTCCTATATGGAAAAATCTATACACTTGAAATACAAAGTGTATTTTTAGTTGGCAACAAATGAGTTTTGAGGCATTTCTACTTCAACTTACAAAGACAAACGGGGATATTCTTTTCTGTATTTAAATGAAGCCCAAGACACCAAAAGGCATCTTGTACTTCATAGCTCTTACCTTCTCCGTAATAGTACCAAACATCTGCATTTTTAAACCCAGAACTTGTAGCTCTCTCCATTTTAACAAAAGGATGAGCAGCTTCTATCAGAACCGATGATAATATGGGGATTTTTTTTCCAGGAAACTCTGACAATTTGAAATCACCCTCAATTTCTTGCACTCTCCTGGCTGCTCTACAAGGGCAGCGTTGCCATGGTCCTGGACGGACCTACCTAAGGATTCGCTGCACCCAACACATCCCGTGGGCTTGGATCTCTACTATAAAGCTCATGAAATGAAATTGCGGATTTTTACAGGGAGCCCACAGCGATATATGAAAGATATTAGTCTCCTGAATTACTCTACCCCAGTGCAAGTTGCAACTTAGGCGTTCGGAGCACAGAGCGCCGAGCGCTTGCTGCGTTCGAGCATCCATGTGCTCTTAATAAAAGCAAGGTTTATTGTTTCCACACCTCCTCGGTCGTCTTTTTCCAGTCGCAGAGGCAATAATTAGCCGGTGTCATTACAGATGCCTTAATTAACCAGGCTGGAGAGCCCAGGGCAGTGTGCAAATGAATGGAATTTGCAGCGGGGCCGGTGCCGTTGTTTGCTGGGCGGTGTGGGAGCTGCCCGAGCGGCGTGTCTCCGAGCAATTAAAACACCACTGCCCATGTGCTGGAGAGCGCTATTTGAATGGGATTGTGGAGCAATTACAGGTTGTCTCATTGTGCTGGCTCCCTGGAGCCCTGGGGCTGCAAAAAGCAGCTACTGCAGGAGGCTGCCAGTGCTTGATTGATGGAGGCTTCGTGTCCTTCCCTTCCTGACTGGAAACCCATCACGGGAGGTAACTGGGATTGGGACTATGCAGTTTAGTGCTGCTCCCAAGTAAAGGAGCTGTTTCAGGTCAGGATTACACAGTAGGGGTTCCCTTTGGATGCCCCAGACCTTCATGTGTCATTAGGGAGCTGGTACAGGTGCTTTAAGGCCATGCTAAGATGAGCCTGATCTCAGTACTACGAGTACCGAGTGACCTCCTTTCCTGCCACGCTTTCAAAGCACTCGGAGACTGTGAGAGGCACCAAGACCTTTGTGAATTCTGGGACAAAACCAGCTCCTTTCCATAGTATCCATCCATGGTAGTCCAGGACTGAGCTGCCTTCGCGAGGGAGCTCTGCATGAAGGCGAGCGCTGTGGTGTCACCTGAAGCAGATAGCAAAGCCATCCCTGGGTGTCTTCTCCTCATACGCAGCTGACAGTTTCCTGAGAAGCTCAGAATAGCTCAAGGCAAGGACAGCCGGGGTAATTTTCCTCTTCCAGGATTTTATTTTTCATAGCAGCCTCTGCTCTTCCCGGTTGCTGCCAGTGCAGGAAGCAGACACGCTAGAACACCATGACTAACTCCGTACTTGCTGTTCCTGCCCAGAAGCAAATACTGCTGCAAATCCACCTTGGGGGGAGAAAAAATTGGCTTGTCAGCCTGCAGAAGAGAACTGGAAATTTCCCGAAACGTTGCGTGTCTCATTGTCCCTCGTTTCTGCTTTCAAGGACTGAAAGCAACTAGGTATTAAGGAAAGTAACAGGAGGGAAGTAAAGCCTTCAGGAAATCTTAGTAGCGTGGGTGTCTTCTAATGGATAGTAGCAATTACGAGAAGGAAATATTCATCTCTGCACAAAGGTGCAGATTTGCTCGTTATCTTGGGACTTCATTCACTTAGTCGGGCTCAGCTAGGTAGGGTAGACTATCTTGCACCTGACCCATGGGACCAATGGCACTGCTGGAGCTGACTTGGAATCCGGGGTCAGGGAAGGGAACCAGGTGCTTTGGTAGGGAATTGGGATGGATTTATTTAGGGGGCACATGGGTCAGGACTTGAGGTGCGTTGGAAGGGTTGGATGGTGTCATAGCACGTGATTAACCACAAGTGTCATTAGTTAGAGGCAGCCACGCAGACACCACCTCAACAGAGCACTGTGAGGCCAGAGAGAACTTGCTTAGAGGCACCAGACCCCAGTTGCATAAGCGCAAGGCTCGGGAAGCGCTCGGAAGACGCGGAGATGAGTCCACCCCTTCTCCTTTGAGTGCTCAGCTTGTTCAGGAGAGGCTTTTGTGAGGCTTATTAAGCGAAGAACTTTTCTGTGTCCCCGAGCAATCAGGTACGGAACTAACACAGAAGTGCTTTTAAAGGAGAGGAGTGCTGGGGTGCGCGCGTAATGAAGCTTAGCGTTTAACATCCCTCTCTTCCTGCCCAGGGATGACTTGCCAGGCTCGCAGCTCCTACATGGACACCGAGGTGCTGTGGGGCCATCGCTTCACCCCCGTCCTCACGCTGGAGAAGGATTTTTACGAAGTCGACTACAACAGCTTCCATAGCACCTACGAGACCAACACGCCGGTGTGCTGCGCCAAAGAGCTGGCCGAGTCCCGCCGGGACGGCCACCTCCTGGGCCACCTCTCCAGTGCCACCCTCCTCAGCAGGGGTAGAGAAGCAGGGACAGCAAAGGAGGAGGAGGAGGAGGAGGAGGAGGAACAAGAGAGGGAGGCAGCGGGATTGAGTGGAGCCAATGGAAGAGCAGGAGAAGGGAAGGAAGATGTGTCTGTATAACATAGAAACTCAGCTGGACAGTGGATACCGACATAAACTAACTGGGAAACTGGCCTAAGGAGACGGAATTGGACTGAGAGTGAAAGACCTGAGATTTATGCCCAGATTTCTGCCGACTGGCGAGTCGCTGCACATCACCGTGCCTCAGTTTCCCTCCTTTTATCTCTACAGGTTCCAAGCTTTGCGCTCATTGGCAAAGCGCTCGATTTCTACAGACAAAACTGTGATCACTGTTAAAACTGAAAATTAAGCCACTGGTTGTTTCAAAAGACCTTCTTTGGACAGCCCAAATAATCCCCCGTTGCGAGGGTATTTAAAAATCTAGAAGCTCCCATCACAGTAAGACGAATGTGGTTTCAAAGCGTCACTTAATTTGTGAGTCAATGTATTGTAAACATTATTGCTAAATAAAAAGAAGAAAAAGCAAAGTCCTTAGTATGTAGTGGAGTGTTTTGCCTACAGGATTTTTACACAATTTTAGTGCTTACCTCTAGGATGGGGCTCATTGTGATTTATTTCCCACACGTTGAAATCTCTGACATGACGAGGACAACTTTCCTGCAGACCCACGTTGCATACATGCACACGTGCCATCTTCTCCTGGAAACTCTTCATAGGATGTCAATGATTAGGAAGAGTTTAGATCTTGTAATGGAATTTTCTTCCCGCCTGGATGTCCCAGTTTCCGTTCCAGTTAATGATATAGAGCAATGCTTTCAAATAAAGTAGCCATCCCGGAGTCTGAATCCCTGGAATTCCAGACAGAGTCCCAGGGGGAGGTGGACTGGTTGAGCAGCTCTTTATAAAACTCTCTGCAGGTATTTAAAACAGAACATCAGCATCTAAGTCTCTAAGAACTATATTAGCTATTGGGAACACGCACTGACATAATTGCAATTTTCTGAGCAGACTGGTGCAAACACACGGGTCGGCCCTGCAGTGTTGACTTCTCTTCAGCTGGATTTACTTGTTTTCAGCACAAATTTTTGCTTTTTCTCAGACCCTCATTTCTTGCTCTCTCTCTCTGCCAGGGAATCACGTCAAAGTGGTTTTTGTAGAGTGTTTCATTCCATGTTTTATGTGAAAACCTGCTGCGGGTCTGTGCAAGGCAGAGACAATTCCAGCCCCTTGGAGTGAGGTTATGTAAGCCGTGGCTCCGAGTGGGAATGCTATTCCAGGCAATAGTGAGAGGGACAGTGCAGCTTGCGCCTTGTTTTGATGGGTGACACGGGCTGTGCGTGGTGATCATCACAGTTTCTGTAGCTAAAACGATAATTGCTCCATTTCCATCCAACATATAGTCATTAAGCTGCCCGAGCAGTTGTACCCTTCTGATGGGCTTTCCTGCCTCCCAGTCCTTGTCTCTTCCAAGCTTTATTTGTGACTCTCCCGACCTTTTCATTCCTCTAAGTCTCTCAAGGATCCTGTCCTCCCTGTGTTATCACAGCGTTTTTTCTTGTCCTGTTTGACATTTAATTTTTATTAACTGCCAAGTAGGCAAAGCTGTTGCTCTGCCTTATCCACACCATGTTCTTTTGCCCTCTAAGCAGTAGAGGTATTGCCTTGTGCAATATTCGGAGCACCTGGTTTTCCTTTGGGAATGCTGGAGAGGCAGAGGGGGAAGTTTCCCAGACCATGGTTAGCAGATTTGCCACTTCCTTAAATAAGGAATCTCTTTTTGTCACCCATTTAGCTGAAAAATCGCATTAATTCATACCACGTTAAGCAGGGATACAAGTAAAGGCACTTATTCATAACCACGTCCAGAAGAGACACACAGGAATATTTATGGGCGATAGAAATGAAAAAATCAAAGGGAAAAAAGCTCAATCTGCTGAAACACAAGTTAAATCAGAGGAGTCCCCTTCTCTTTCCATACCAGGTGGTTTTGGGGGTCTGTATTTTGTGTTTAGCTTTTGCCTGAGTGGTATTTCCACTACGGTATTGGTATTTCCATGGTATTTCCGATGGTATTTGGTATTTCCAAAGAACGGGGCCACATTTTATATAGTTCATTCCTTTGCCCAAGTTTTCCAGGAGGTCACAGCATAGATTCAATTTTCTCTTTCCCATTTCTCGTGGTATTATTTGATGAGTATTTGCCACTCTGTGTACAAGGGAATATCCAACGTCTGGAAGAATTAATGCCCATCTAAGGAGTGCTGCTTTGCAGTGATCTTCAGCTAACAGCTGTATTCATCCACACATGTTTAAATAAAGCGCAGGTTTCCTCCTTTTTCAGAAACCTTCTTTAAAAAGGAGGCAAACAACCAGGCTCTGCTTTTATGGAGTGAATTTGAAATTAAAATATGACGGTTTTGGGGTCATTCGGATTGTTAAGCAGCCCTTAGTTCTGATGGGGGAAAACAGGGATTGCAATCACGTTTAATTTGTAGGCTCAGGGCTTGGTTAGCAAAAGTATTAAGGATTCTTCCTTGATCTTCATTTTTCTATAGTGTTCATGGCTTTCCAGCACCGTCCCCAGATTAGTTCTTTGGAGCAGTTGTTCCCTATATTAATGCAATATATCCCATACACAGTAAAACAATCTGTTTGGCCTTTCAGCTGAAAAGGACCCCCAATCTTCATAAATATTGCACTGCAAAGGCCCTGCAGAGGGAATATGAGCCAATTCTTTCCTTTTTCGCCAGCTGTGAGCCGCTCCACGTGACGCGTGGTACAAACTCGCCGGGAAAGAGGAGCGAATTGAAACCACTGCCCCCGTGGGCTCCTTTATTAGACCCGAAGTGACTGTGAAATCCACAGGACACAGCTCATTAAAACCAGGCTGCCCATCTGCGACCTCCCGGGTTGGGAGGTAGAACCTGGTTGGAAAAACAGGTTGTTGCCTTCATTGTGGCATAACCCAACCACGGAGAATTTGGATAGCTGCTTATTAACCTGCTCCTTGTCAGGGCACGTTGCTGCTTGCAAAAAGCTTCTTGAAGAGAAGAGAAAGCAGAGCGTGTTACTGTCAAATGGATATTCCAAGGTTTTGGGAATTTTGGAATGTTTTGGAATTAAACACCCACGTATTTAACTCGGCCAAGTGGTGAATTTACACACTGCAGGGCTATGAAGTAGTTGCTTTATTCCTTATTGAGATGCTTTAAACTGCATTTGAGGATACAGCTCAACCCGTGCGTTGACCCAGGGTGAATCTATCAACAGGAGGAAGGTTTCACGGACAGCCTGGGCTCCTCCAGGAAATTGTGCCGTCCTTGGAGCCTCTGCTATCCGATTGTGGCCTTTGGGTAACTGAGCTTTGCTTTGTATGTGGAAAATTCAAGTTGCAGGAGGAAATGTCCTGGCTATTGTAAATCATCGTAGCTTTATAGAACTGTCTGAAGCCAGACGAGGCTGTAGCCTGTGGGAGACAATCTGATTTCTCCTCAGGCGTTAAGTCCTTCAAATTCATGTTTGAGCCTACAGTATCCAAGGGCTTTCTAGTCTGTTGGCACCAAAGCCATGGGAATCAGGTTGGGGAGGGAATTTTCACTTCAAAGTTGTTTGCATGGAAGAAAAGAACGGGATGGTGCTTCCAGGAGCTCACTACAGGTGCTAGTAAATGTCATTCTCTTGACATGAAAACACAAGTTTATTTAAAAAAAAATACAGCAAAAAAATTTAACATTTGCTACTTGGAAATAAATTTATCTGGAGATAGAGCTCTCCTGAAATGATTGTCTAATTCTAGTCTGACATTTTCTGTGAGTGAATAAACCTGCACCTTAATTCCACGCCTGTCAAAGACTAAATAATGCAACATCAGCTCTTTAAAGTGATTGCTGCAAATAAAGACCATAAAAAACGTAGCCTAGCTGGAAACTTGCGGTGAAATAATACATTTCAGAGAGGATTTCCTCATGCACCCGTTGCAGCAGGAAAGAATGGAATTGGGGGGAAAAGAGGCAAGATAAGAACACTTTTCTGACAAAAACGGGGCTTATTTGAAGCGTGTCAGGCTGCATTGCCAAAATGTATGTCTGTTTTGTAAGCTACCAACAGTCCATTTAGCATCTCCCTGTTTACAAACCAATTTAAAAATGCCAAAGAGATGAGTTTTGGAGTATTAAATCCACCCCAAAGACAAAAAAAGAAGGTAGATGAATAGAAAACTAGGGAAGGTGAGGTCTATTTTGGGGAAGTGTTTGTACTTAGAAGTGCTAGGGCCAATGTAGGCCCATTTGTAGGTGACATTGTCATCTGCAGACATCCAGATGCCCTTCAAGGGCACCACAGGGTGCCAGCCGGCCAGCCCTCCCTTGGCACGGCTCATCCCGGGAAAAACGCCTGCTTTATTTTGCACCTCTGCTATTAATATCCAGGGTGGAAGGGGGAAAGTGAGAGTTTTCAAACGCTAGGATCATTCTTTAAGGTCAGATAATATTTGACGCGGGCATTTATTTTTGTTCTAATTAAGTGCATGGTCCTCTTTCTCTCACAGTGGGTGATCTCAAGATGAAGAAGCTGCTGCAAGAGGCTAAAGTGACATCAGGAGCATTCCGATTTCAGACCTAATTGTCCTCTGGATGCTTTAGGAATGTTTCCAAGACCGCATTTGGGTGAGTAGCTGTCCATTGAATGGAGCAGACAAAACTCATAGTGATTGATGCAGGATAGGAGTGATGCCCGATTATGTCCTGCAAGGCTGACCTGACACAGTCAGGCCCTCTGCTCACTGAATCTGCAGCGATGCAGGAAAGATTCCTCAGAAATTCAATTGCAACTTTGCAATTTTGCAGTCCTAAATTGCAGGCACAGCTTGGCACTGTGAGCCTTAAACCCGGTTCCTAGCCCAGCTGCTCACGTACCAGCGGTTGGCACCGTGGACCCCTTGCTGGAAGGTTGTGCTCCCACTGTAGTAGAATGCAGCAAATTGCTGGAAAGTCACAATTTGGATGGATTAAATTCAAAAAAATTGGAGTCCTTGGCTAAGATAATGCCCTGTTTGGAGGGCTGTAACTCCAAGCTGTTTAGAAAGTGCTGACAGCAACTCTGGTTCCCGTTGCTTCCCCCCTTCCTTATCGGAGATGTCCAAAGGAGGGATCCTTCCCCACCTCTCCGCAAGGTTCTTGAGAGGTGCTAAGAGCAAACTAGGTGTGAACACCACATGGAGTGGGCACCAGTGGAGGTGTGAAAGCATTTGCTCAATAAAAATAGCCCCAGGGCTTTGGCAGAGAGAGGTGTCTCTAGCAGATAAGCCCTGCAGTGACTGACAAGTGTTGGGCTTGTGTTTTATTAACAGTCTCTTCCCCCTTGGATTCGGTGGGCTTGTTGTGGGGGAGCATTTTTCTGGGGTGAAACCCTTAGAAATTGGGCCTTATGTGGAATAAATGGCAAATAGCTGCCTGATTCTGATAGGAGCAACACTCGTGTGTATCCGTCACACTACAGATTGCAAGGGTGCCTTCAATCCCCGCTCCTCAGCCGTTCACATCCCATGGAGATCGGCGTGTTACACGCACGAAGAGGCTTTGCAGGCAAGGCTGCATTATTATTAGGTGTGATATACGGCAAGGCAAGTCGTGCTTGCTGCCTTGTTGTTATTAGGTGTGATATATGGCACGTGCAATGTAAAGGTAGCTGCAGGGCAATCAGGAAGCCTGTCTTGCAAGGCAAACAAGGAGTATCAGACTACCAGACCTGACAGGGAGAAGATGAACAGCTCCTTTGGATCTACACTCCTTGGCCTGCTCCGTGTTTTGCTGTCTCATCCAGGCAACCACCGGGCGAGCTCCAACCTTCCTCCTTTCCTGCCAAGGAAGAGCAAAAGGAAATGACAAGTGATAAAAACAGAGCTCGCCACGTGGGCGAGCGCTGCTGAGCGGGCACCCAGACCACGAGAGGAGCATCAGGCCTCGGGCCATGCAAAATCAGCAGCGTTTTGGCCACCAGCTTGGGCCCGCTGGGAGCGCGGGACCCTCCAGACACCCCATGGCTATGGATGCACTTAAAATTTAAAAGCGTTCGTAGCGCAGCTAAATTTAGAGCCGCCGTATTTCTGTTTCATTAAGGATTCTGCTTTGATTCCGGATAGACTCCCCGGAACGCGTCCCCAGCCAAGCCCCACGCTGCCTGGCGCACAGAAAAACAGCTTTTATTTTTAAAACGGCCTCGTCTAACCTGCAGCTGCTCGAACCTTGGCGTCTTCGCTGCTTTTGTTCTCGTTAAACCCTCTGGCTTTATAGGACATAGGGTAAATGTTGGGTGGGACTACCAAAAAGAGAGCTGATTTTAGCCTAAAACCGAATAATGAAACCCCGACTAGCTGCCTGCAAAGAAAGGAATTGCATAGCAGTCTGCAGATAATATTTATGTTTATATTTCTAGGAGTTCAGAGGCCATCAAGTGTCTTTCTGATGTTCGTATGTTATAGGAGAATCTGCAGGTGCCTCCAGGGAAAAGCTAGGCTTTAGAAAGGCCAGGTACTAGTGTCACCGCTGAGATCCTGACCCAAACCTTTGAAATTCGGGCAGTGTTTTTAGTAGAAAAGTGCACAGAAACGCTACAGCCTTCAAAGAGAATCCATTATTTTCAGCACCCAAAAGGCAAGATCTTTGGGAGAGGAAGAAATGATTCCTGCAGCTGTAAATAGAGGACCCTGCCTTTCCAGGGCTGGCACTAGGGAAAAACAGGATCAAAAGCTTTAAATTACACTATATTAAACTTCCCCAAAGTATTCCAGTAACAGAGAATGTTAAAAATGTGCGGTTTTGCCCTTCTTTGTTAAAATATACCTCAGTATGGACCTCCATCAACACCTGCAATCTTTTTCAGCCTTTTATTATTTTTAAAATGTCTACCATCTTTTCCACCAGTATTTTCTAAAATCTGTTGCTTTTGGCAGACATTATATGTCACTTTTCTGCTCAGGATGAACTTGAACAGATGGGCTTGAAATCCCTATTTTGCATCTTGCTCCTTTTTGTGTTGTTGTTTTTCTGGCCACATTTGTTAAGGGCCAGTAGGATCGTTAAGACTAGAGGCATTTCTATGATCTCACGGGCGATGCTGCACGTGACTTCCCATTTTCCATGGAAACTGGAGTAGGAAATAGTTAACAGAATAAAGCTCCTCAGCTCTGCACTGGGAGAGAGCAGGAGAAAAGGTCTTGGGGAGGGAAAAATAAAGCACGATGCCTCGTCTTATAAGACATGATTAATTCCAGCACCTCTTGGACATGGAGCCACCTACAATTAATCTGAAATTCCCAAGGATACAAGAGCGTCCCTTCTTCTTGGACATCACCCGTTGACGCAGTTCATCAGTGTGAGCCACCATCCACCCAGCAGCGGTGGATCCACTTGTACAACTGGTGGGATTAAATGTTTTCCCTTGTGCAGCTGGGCTGCAAGGAAACATCTCCCTAGACGTTTCCTCACAGCCTGTCACGTCCTCCCGTCTCAGCAGCTTTTCCTTGGGGAACCATCGTCGTCTGCTTTCTTTTTTCCTGGAATGCCACGTGGGAAGGAAGGGCTGTGCTTCAACAGCAAAGCTCCCAGAGTCCCAAAACACCCGGGGATTTAATGCCTCCCTTCCCTCTTGGATGGCCAGGTAGCTTGCACGGTCTGGGCATGGTGCTGAAACACTGCTCTGTCTGGAAAAACCTCTCTGGGTTCTCTGACCTTTTTTTCCTCTTTTTTTGCTCCTCCTTTCAAGGTCTTTCTGTCTTTGATTTATGTATTTGGGGACCAGCTTTAATTACCTCCATCACCAGCTGCCTGGAGCAATGTCCACGAGGAGTCGGACAGATGCTCCGCGTGGCCCCCATTAATACTCGCTGTGAAGGGCATGGGTTCCCGTGGGTTTCCCGCTGTTCCAGAGACAAACACGTCCGGATCTGCTTGGACACACACAAGGACTCTGCAATGTGCTTGTCCACCCTCACTCCCTGTCACGATTGTATTGGCTTGAGCTTGACAGAAGCAGCTAAATACAGATTTTTCCAGGCTTCTTTCTGCACGGCCGCCGTGAGAACAGTCAAGATTGGATGCATTAATTCCCTAATTTGATACACTAATTCCCTCTTTGGCAAAAGGGCAGGAATCACAGTAGGCAGGATCACAGGTCGGCATTCTTTGCTGAATAAGGCAGAAACCCCCAGCTCCCTTTTGACCAGGGCTCAGTGTTGAAAGCGCGGCTGTAAATCCAAAATACAGCCTATTTGCCAAAAAAAAAGGGTTTTTTTCCTTGCTTTTCTTCCTAACAAGGCGTCAGCTCTAAGTGCATAAATTTTTACAAGAGGGATTTCAGAGGAGAAGAGAAAAATGAGCGAGTCCCTGGTGTACCACAACACGTTGGTACTTCAGTGGCACCGCTGCTAACTGAAAAGCATCGCCAGGAAACTTTCCCATTGCAAGTGCAGGCACTGGGGAGAAGAACAGGGAAAATTTATTTGTGCTGCTGTTCCTGAAGTGCTAGGAACTTGATTGCTGTTCTCCTGATTAATCCAAACTCCTGGTGAATTATTTGGGAGGACCTCAACTCCGCAGGGCACTCAGGGGTAAGTGAGGCACTGGTTGGGTTGGCAGGAGAACCACGTTACTCCTCCCAGGCCCCCAGGAGGAACCTCTTAATGCTCCTGATCGCTAATGAAGGAGCAGGAGGTGTGGGTTGTTGTCCACTTTCTGTGATGGGAAGGATGGCAAGGTCAAGAGCAAAGGGGACCTGAGGATGTTTTTTGGTCTATGCTGCTGAGAGTTGAGTTGAGAAGGAAGCAGCTTTGGCCATGGGCATGGGATGTGCTCCTCGGCTTCCCTGCTGCTCAGCTTGGGGTTTTTGGTGCCCTTCCGTCCTGCTTCTTCAAGGAAAAAGAGCAAGAGCCATGGATGAGAAAGGAGGTAAGATCTGACTCTGTTTTCCTTTGCCCCTCCTGCCCGGATTCCCTGTGTTGGTGACTTCCTTGTTGCTGATGCCACTTCTGTTGGCTCCGTGCTAGCTCTGCTTTGCCCTATTTCCTTATCCTTGCCTTGCTCCCCCCATGACATTCCCCAATTCCTCCCCGAACCTCAGACATTCCCAGTCTTTCTCCACCACTCCCTGGATGAGCTGGGCTCTGTTTTCCCACACGCCTCCATGGCTAGGGCTTTGTGGAAGCCTCGTTGTGTTTAATGTAGCTGCAGTTGGGTTATAAATTAATAATCCCCGCTGCTGGGCCTGCTGTGTAGCAAGATGGCTTTTCTGAATGTATCTGTAAATAATTCATGCTATTAAATTAGTTGTGTTCCCTGTCCACAGCTCGTTTACCTGCTGCGACTACAAATATTCTCCTATACGGTTAGAAGAGGTGTAAGAACCTGGTGAGCAGGAGAGGCTGGTGCCCTTTGGAAAAGGGCTTTTGCAAAGGGCTTTTTTTGGCTAAAAAACCCCTTGTCCTTCCCAGACATAGCAAAAAAAGGTGCAAAAGAAAATGGGGGAGAAATTGGGGGCAAAGAAATTGGGGTAAAAGTCATGCACGGCCTCCAAAATAGCTGCATCTCTGGCAATACCTGCTGGTGTTCCCAGTGGTTCTGATGACACCCGGTTAGGGAGCGATCTTGGACCGTCCTAGCAAATCTTCTACGTGTTCCTGCTGCTCTGATGGTGTCAACTGTTTTTCCTTAGACCTCAAATATATGTGGAGAAGATGGTGGTTTTTTGTCTTCAACTCCGCTTAAAAGCTTTTAGAGGGAGTCTCAAGCATGGATGTATCTTTATATAAAAATACTGTTAGTTTCGGAGCAATTTGTTCAGCGAAAGAGCTTCTGAAGAAGCACCAGTTTACTGGGAATCCCTAATGGGGACACATAAAAGATGTTGCTGTAATGTTTGCTGGGATTTACTTGAGACAAACGCTCGCAGCGCGAGGAAAGCAAGAAAGAAGACGGGTTTGGGAGTTGTGTGGGCTGCAAAAAGTGGGATGGCTGCTCAGTAGCTTTGAAAGAACTTTGATATTAAGGAATTTGTGCTGTGGGAGTTCACATTTTGCTTTTTTTGGGTGAAAAGAGAGGTCACTGTCAGCCAGAGGAGGCTTTAAGGAGTGTTTTAAACTGGACTCATCCCAGCTGGGTGTTGGAGGCCGAAGCAGGAGGCAAATGGATGGAGCGGTTACTAACAAGCAAGGCAAAAATATGGTTTATAATAATTTTCTTTTAAAGATTTGGCAATGAGCTCAGGAATGGTTTGCTGTGAGTCTCTGCTCGTTTCCAATGGCAGATTGTGCTTTGGGGTTTGATGCTGGCTCTACATTTTGGAGCCTTCCTCTGTGTTCAGCTCTTGGGTACTGCTGCTTGCATCTAATGTGTAGGATAATGAAACATGAAGTATTATGTTCTTCCCTAACCTATTTAAATGCCTTAATTAACACTGGATTTTCCCGAGCATGCCAGAATTTGAGACACACCGTAAGAGAGAAATATAATCTAATAGGAAGGGATTCACCTCTGAGGAAGAGTCAAGCTGTGAAGTCAAAAATGTGGCTTGGAACAGGCAAACGAAGCTCAAGGCAATGGGGAGGGAAATTTCCACGCTCTTCTTCCCCTCAAAAATTAAGAAATTACAAATTTAAAAATTCCTCCCACAACTTGAAATGTTGAGGCAATATTTAAATGTCACGACTAGCATCTTTTTTTTCCGGAGATTAAAAGGAATAACGAAGTGAAAGGTGATGGAAATAGATGGATGGTGGCGTGGCGGGGGCAGAGATGTATGTAAGGCTAAAACATATTGATCAAATGTATGAGTGTTTCTTGATAAGCTCCGGGCTGTGGGAGCCTTCCAGCCTGTTTGCCTTGAAAGGGAAGCAATTTAATCTTTAAAAATAATAATGAAAGAGCAAACTGTAAATGAGGCCTTCTGGCAGACTGACGGGCCGCAGTCCCAGAGGTGGCTCCGCATGCGAAGATGACAAATGAAGTCATTAAAGTAAATAGTGAAAATTGAGTTTGGGCAGCGGGGAAGAATCCTTACGATGATGGAGAGTGTTAATATGAGCAAGGGTGGAAGGATTCGCTGGTGATGAGCTTATCTGGGGCAGAACAGCAGGGTAATTTTGCAGCAATCCCGGCTATCTGCTCTGATAGCGAGGCGATGAGGCCGGTTAATTTAGTGGGGAATTCAGCAGAGCAGGTTTTGGGAGTTTATTAAGGATTATAAAGTATCGTCTCGCTGTAGAGCACCCAGGTTATGACTTAACTGGGTTTGGGATGTTCCTTACTCGGGCGCCTCTGTGATTTAGTGTTTCTAGACGTGCAGATTTGTTGGATTTGTTCAGTTTTAGGTTCAGTTTTTCCTCGCTGTTGGTTGACACGGAGGGAAATTGGGATCTGGAAGAAAATCCTGAGCCCTGAGCGCTGTTACCTTCCCCTGCTACAGGTTGTCCTGTGGCCTCGGGGACATCTGTGTCCCAATTTCCCCCTCCTGTATAGCAGAACTAATGGTGCCTGCCTAAATTACACAGAGGCACCTTGTAAGATATAATTAATTACATCAAATACACCATTTGATGCAATTTGCTCCTATTAATACACTAGTTCTGTGTTCCTTGTTCACTAAAGCTCAGCTTCGGGCTCGTACTAACCTAAGGCTAAACTGCTGGCGTAATTAAGCTTGGATTTGCGAAGCTGCTTGCGCTGCCAGCAAGGGCAGGGGTCTTTGGATGACTTTTGGGGCGGATTTTCCCTTTTTGACATCTCTTTCTTCCATGTTAGACAGGGAGTTGCTGGAAGCAGAGCTCATTTCTATTAAATCACAAGCTCTTGCAGCAGATGCTGGTAGTTCCTTCTAGATAAAGGGTGGGGAAGCACCAAGCAAAGACCTGGCACCTCATTTGTTTAATTATTGCTTTATAATTACTGCAGACTGGAAGTCTGGCTGTCTCGGGGTTGCATTTAAGCACTCCTTGAAATAGGGGCATGAATCTGAAGTCGTCCTTGTGTTCGGCAGGTTCGGGAAGAAATCAAGGTCTCTCTTACTGCAGTTATATTGGTTAAAAACAATCAAATGCTGGGAAAATGCTCCTATGAATATTTATAAAATTACTGCATTTTTTTTTTTTGCCAGGAAAGAACCTTTTAAGCTAATACAGGAAAAAACATTCGCTGAAATGTTGGAAAACAAAAGTTTTGAGTCCTTCTGTAAAAGGTTTCTGGATGGGGAGGAAAAGTTACTGATTTGCAGAGTTTTGTTCAGTGAATAGTTGACTGAAACTGTGGCTCCACTGCCACGAATCCCCCAGCACCAAATCCTGCTCAGATAATGGATGGATTTATTTCCGAATGCTTTTCCCTGAGTGAACCTGAGGATCAATAACTAATTATTTGCAGGAATAATTGTGCAAATTTTCCCTCATAAATAAATCCGAGAAAATTCTAAGCTCCTGCCAAGCATTTGTGAGCAGAAAAAAGGTAAAACTAATTATTCTCTTAGCTCAGACACTAATAGGCAGGGTTTTTTTAATGCTTGTACTTGATGGAACAGCTGTGCTTAACCTACGGCCTTGTTTATGCTTGGAAATAAGTGCTCGTTTAGCCACACTGGCCCAAAAGTTGGGCTCATTCATTAACCAGAAGTTTCTACTGTAGGCGCAGGTTTAATCCCGGTTTATATAAACTGATTGCACGTGTAGTAATAAGGATTTGCACATGATGTAGGACAGGAGTTTCTAAACAAGCTGTCTTGTGAGTAGCAGGAGCAGTGAAGCTTGGATTCTTGTGGTTAAAAATGTTAATATATCTGTGGGTTTTTTTGTTTTTTTTTGTTCTTTTCCTCATTTTAAAGGGAAGGGTAAAAGCTGTCTCATACTCACATGGGTTGGTATTTGTGTTTATGGAATGGAGGCAAAAAAAAGAGGTAAAAAAGTCACCTCTCTTGGTCACGGATGGAGTTAAAATAGTTCTCCCAAGTGGCCCAATGTCACTGCTTGCTGGAGGAGGATCCTGTTGGATCGTGTTGGTTGCCCTCAAATCATCCAGAGGAAGGAGTTCAAGCAGGCCCGGGCATATTCGTGCTCATTTAGACAGGGATACTCGGGTGCAAATTAATCCCAATTAACCAACGGCATGAATTCCAAGTGGATTAAGCTGCGCTGGCCTGTGGATGCTCTTGCTCGGAATTAAAGTGCCCTTAATTTGATTGTTTACTTCAAAGCTAAATTAAATGAAGCCTGCTCGTAATTCTGGGGGAAATGTGTCCGCGTGGGGATTCAATTCAGTTTATCTCTCCAAATCTTATTCCGATTAACTGCCCTGAGCATCCACATGGAAAGAAGCCTCCGGGGAGCGGGATACTCCGGGGAATAAAGAGGGCGGATCTGCTCTGCCAGCGTGTCTCAGGTTTGCACCAAGGTTCAGCTCCCTACATAACAAGGGGAGAAACACAGGGCTGTGCTATGAAATAAAATAAATCCCACTTTTAAGTGTTTTTTTTTCTTTTTTTTTTGAACTTATTTCCTTGCATCAAGGCAGCAAGGTTGGTGTTCTTGACTTCCAAGGCTCTGGTGTGAGTGTCCAAAGGGGTCCATGTACTCCCTTCTCCTCCTCTTCCCTGCTCTGTTATCCTTCCTCCGGGATATGAGGATCAAGCCATGGAAACGATGCCAGGATGCTAAATTCGAGGTCGGGAGAGCACCGTGCTCTGTGCAAGAACGTGCAACGCGCGCTAATGCGTGCCCAGAGGTTGCAGCTCTAAGAGAAACCCACAAAAAAAAGCCATTAAAATGCCAGAGTGAAGCACTTAAAAGCTGGAGATACTAGAGAAGAGGTCTCTGGTCACCCTCCGTTTGCCCTGTCATGTATATGTGTTTTGATATAGTCTTTACTTGCAGCCACGCTGTCCTCTCCGTGGAGCTCGGGTTCATTGCTCTGCATTTTGCTAGCCTGGCTTGATGTTTCTCCTCAGCTCTATTCAGGGAGCGGTTGATGTCCTCCCTGGTCTGTGGTGTCGATTGCTTTGGTATCTCCATGTCTCCCAAGCAGTAATTAACGTCCCTGGCTCTCAGAAGGGGCATTTCTCCGTTCTCCTAATGATCCGTCTGAGGCTCTGAGCCTAATGTGAAAATTACCCGGGTAAATTAAGCCATGGATGGCGGGAACCCAACAGGGCAAAGTTACGCGGCTTCCGTCTGCATTTCCAGGCAGATTTGGGAAGCAATTCCAGGTGCTTCTCCAGAGCACCGTGCTCATCCTGGTGGGATGGGCGAGAGGCAGGGAAGCACTGTTTGGATTTGGGAGCCTTGCTGCTGTGTTTTGCCTTTGATCTCCCTTTGGAGCCTAGGAGAGGCTGCCTCGGTGCAAGAAAAGCAGCCCTGCTATTTGTGTGTTAGAAATGAGCATAATCCTTTTAAAAAAAAGCTGGATTTTGCCAGCAAACGCTGCTGCACAGCGCTACCTGGTGGAGACGGCTCTTCAGGCAAAGGAAACCTCCCGAATTTGGTTTTATTGATGCTTTAAAATGGCTCTTTTCTTACTTGGTTAGCCTATTTTGGAAGCAGATGTCCACGTGGAGGGCTGTCAGGAGGAGGGGTAGGGTCTGGTTTGCTTCTTTTTCGGCTAAAAGGCTGCAAGGGGACCCTGCATTTGGGTCTCTGCTCTTTCCTTGTGCAGAAACTGGAGTCTTGGTGGTTTAATCGTGGCCCTGAGGTGAACACAGGGTGCAGGAAGGGGTGCTGCCAAACACCCTATGAAAGTGGGTGTCTGCAAGCAAGCCTGCAGCGGCCCTGGGCAGCAGAGCAGGTAGCGCAGCGCCTTGGGGCTGTCCAAAGGAGCAGATTGCACCAATATCTTGATTACTGCTCCTATTCCAACATTAATTAACTCCTAATAATGCTTCTGCAGGGCTGGGATCCCGCGCTGGGTGCCTGAGGCTGGGGCGGTCGGTGCCATTTGCTGGTCCAAGCTCGGTATCCCGCATGGGATCCTGCGGGAGAGGGAAGTCACGGCGCTTCCGTTGCTCACTTGGTTCGTTGGGTGTGTTTTTCTTCCTCATTTTATGAAGTGGTTCCTCCTCGCATAGAACTGGATGGCTAAGGAGCAGGAGAGGCCTTTGGGGAGCAATTCTGTGATGGATTTAGCACCTGAAATCCCACTTACCCATCCTGGATCTGCAGGGATTCCAGCTCCTCCGCTCCCGGCCGGTCCTTACCACGCTATTAATTAAGGAGGCAGAGGCACAAACGCAGGCGGACACAAAGGAGCAGTTTTTAACCTGGCTTAATTAACGCTGTCAAGTTGTACATCTGAGCGTGGGCTCAGTGGGGCTGTTGCTTTTGTTTAATACCACAAGACACTTCAGTCTGGATTGTTGCATTACAGTACAAATAAAAAAAAAAAAGAACGGAAACAAACCCACGTCTGCATCTTACAAGGTGAGGAGAAGTCTAAATATTTACAGAGGGGGAGTGGGGAAACCACAAAAAATATTTACATAAAAATACAGGAGCTTGTCGGCATATACATTTTACACCAGTTCAAAAAAAAAAAAAAAAAAAAAAAAAGGACACTATATAAATTAAAGAGAAGGGAACTCTGAGGGTAACCCAAGACTTTCTGGGACGCTTCTCTCATGCAGCTCAGGGAAAGAAGAAAAACTCAAGTCTTCTACAGCAGGAAAATGAACTGCAAAACTGCCCTTTTCTCCCCACCTTCCCATGACCTGGGCATTCCCTGGACAATGTCCCTTGGACAATGCCCCCCTGGACAAGGACCTGGGGCCCTCGGGGCGCTCTCGGCCTGAGGTTTGGGAGGAGCGACGTGTTTGGAAGGGGGTTTTGGTTCCTCTGAGGGACCCTCTCCATACGAGGACCACAAGACGGGGCTCTCTGGGAAGACATAGGCACGAAGTTGTGGGTGTTCAGTCATGTTCACATGGATTTCACCTGATGAGACTCCTAGTTAATTGTCAATTAATGCTTTAAGACTTCACAGGGACTCACCTAATGCCTGCGCTCCCCCTTCTCCAGCAAAGGTCTCCTACGTGTCCTGCTCCGAGGTGGAATATGGAACCCTGGAGGCGCTAGGGAACAACGCAGCTGGCAGCTTCAGGAAGCAGCAATTTGTAAATCACAGGTAGCTCCTGGCGAGGGTAAGGGAATTATTTAAGAGCATAAGACTGGTCACCTTGCAGGGGATGGGGTCAGGCAGCAGATGACTCAACCTGAGCAGAACTGGCCTTGTGGTCAACGCTGGTGCTTGCCTGGCTCTGCCCTCGCTCCTCTTCCTCGCGAAGGACCCACCTCCTGCTCTCCCTCTGCGTCACCCATCGGGGTTAATCGCCCGGTGCCACCTGCCCCCCTGGGCCGGGATTCCGGCTATCCTTGACTCCAGGGATGGGGAACCTGCCTGGCTATCGAGCATCGGCTTGACCACAGTGCAAGAGCAGAACTGCATAGTTCACTATATGGCTTTCGTGGGGTGGACGTGGGGGACCTGGACACCGAGAGACGGGGTGGGTTGTGTCACCTGCTGCCGTAGCCTGGTGGTGCCTGGGGGTAGGGGAGTTAGCTGGGGGGCTTGGGGTGACTTCATGGGTCCTGTTGTGCCCTGGGGTTGTGTCCTGGGGGGCACTTGGTGGCACGTGGGAGCTGAGGAGCCCCCAGGCTTGGGCAGCAGGAGGCTGGAAGGAAGAGGAATGAGCCGGGAATGGCTGGTGGCTTTGGGCAGGAACGGAGGCGTCTGCAGCGGGGGGGAGCCCCTGGGGAGGAAGATGGTCCTGGTTAACGTAAGGCCAAAACTGGGGCTGAGGAGGAGGAGGAGGAGGAGGATTCGCTGGGCAGCAGGAGGGGGCAGTTAAGGCTTTCGTGGAGAGAGAGGCTTCACCTCCAGCTCTCGTTACCTGAATCCCGAAGCGAACGCGCGGCCCTGGCTCTAGCGGCGGCCTCAGCAGGGACCGGGGGCAGACTGTGCTATGACGGGGGAGCCCTAAAATAAAACAAAAATGGGGAAAAAAACCCCAAACAAGCGCCGGGAAGCAGGTTTTCCTCACGCTTTCAAAGCCCCTAAATGGCCGTGAAGCTTTGGGTTCACGGGGGAGAAGCTCCCTGGGGCTCTCCGGGTTAATTCCAAGCAGGTGGAAAAAGGTCTCGGAGCACAGAGAAGAGGGAAGGGCCTTGGTGTTTCCCAGTGGACATTTCTGGCTCCTACGGGAGGCCAAGTGATTCCAGGGGCTCCTCCTCTGCGCCAGGCTGGGAGGCCGCGGTCGCCCCAGCTCCGGGCAGCGGGATGCGGCCGAGGGCACGTGGGGAAGGGAAATTGGGCTGGGAATTTGTGCTCGGCTTTAGGAGGTGGCTGTACCACTATGGTGAGGCTGTGGGGAGCAAGGGCAGCCACTTGTGACGGGATGTTGGGTGTAAGAGCTCGGCAGGAGAAGGGGGGAATTGGTGGGAAATGGGGGTGCTGCTCCCAGGGCCTTTTTACTCTCTTTGGGAATGAGGAAGCCTGCCTGACTTGGCTTCTCGAGAGAGCCTCGGGACGGAGGCGGTTTGGGCACCGCTTCCAAAGGCTCTTCCGCCACTCTGGATTCCTTAGGGAGGGAGGCAGGACCTCGGCATTCACCTAGGGGAAAAATCCTGGTGTCTTTCCGCCCAGCTCCTTCTGTGTAACCTCCAGGGGAGGCCGAGCAGAGGTTCCCCGCCGGGGGTGGCATGGGGACCCGTCCTTGGAAGCCCGTGGTGGGAACGGCCGTACGAGGCAGCTGGGGAAGGGAAATAATTCCTCTTTTCCTTCCCTGCTGCCTGTTTCTCTTCCCTGCTTATCTCCAAACCTCGCCGAGCGCCTCGGCCAGCTAAATTTCGCCTACATCAAAACACTGAGTGATGATGGCCTGGGAGGGACCCGCGTGGAGGGGTTCGCTTTGCTCCTTGGGGTGGGGACGTGTCTCTTTTTGTGTTTTTTTTTTTTTTTTTTTCTATTTTTTATCTGAAAAAATAAAACAGTCCGCTGTCCAGCAGAGGCTGCTTAGGCTCTATCCCCCGGGTCCCCCCGCGGCGCGCGGCCGCTCACTCGACGTGCACCTCGGCGTCGGGCCGCTGCAAGCACAGCTCGGCGGGCAGGAAGGCGCCCTGGCCCAGGGCCGTGGCGTAAGTCCGGCCGTGCGCGTGGGCGAAGGCCCTGGGGTGCTGCTCGGCGCCCTCGTAGTGGGCCAGCAGCGTCACGTGCCGCTTGCCCAGCGTCTGGTAGGGCGCGTAGAGCGGCGCCGAGTCCCTCTCGGCGGCCGGCGCGCGCAGGCTGTGGCTGCGCTCGGGCTTGGGCGGCGCCGCGTGCTCCTCGTAGCAGTCCCGCGAGTGCTTCTCCTTGGCGCTGTGGCGGAGGCTCTCGGCGGCCGCCGGGAGGTACTTGGCGGGCTCGGGCGCCGCCTTGGGCCGGTACTCGGCGTAGGGGCCGCCGTTCTTGGCGGGCTCGGGCGCCTCGTGCGCCTTGCGGCCGCGCGCGCCGCTCTGCTTCTGCGGCAGCGACGGCTTCTCGGGCTGCCCGTTGCCGAAGGCGCCCGGGTAGTGGCCCCGGTCGGGCTCCGGCTCGCCGGGCAGCGGTGCGTAGTAGCGCTCGTCGCCGTCGGGCGCCTTGGCCACGTACCTGCCCTCCTTGGCCTCGGCCACGGCGAGGAGGCCGCTCTTGCCCGGGTCCGACTTGCTGCGCAGGTGGACGACGTCGAGGCCGCCGGGCAGCTCCTCCATGGGTGGCAGCAGCGGCGCCACGTTGTCGTACTGCGACGTGACGGGGCCCTTGGCCTTCTGGCGCGCGCGGCTCTCGCGCCGCAGCGACTGCAGCCGGTACCTGTCCATGTCCTCCAGGTCCCACGAGGCGTACGGGGGCTTGGCGTCGGCGGCGGGCGGCACGTCGCGGCTCACGAAGCTGTGCTCCTTGCCCACGAGGTGCCCGCCGGCGCCGCGCGGGTAGGCGGGGAGGCCGGCGTAGCGGTAGAGGCCACGGCTGGGCAGGCGCGCCGGGTAGGAGGCGGCGTCGCGGCTGGGCAGGGGGTGCCAGGGCCGGGCCCGCATGGTGCTGTAGGGCTCCAGCTCGTAGAAAGCGCCGTCGGCGGCGGCGTAATAGGAGGAAGAGGAGGAGCTGGAGTAAGGGCTGTAGCGGTAATGCACGCGCCCGTTCTCGAAGTAGGGCTGCAGCTGCGTCACGTGGTAGTCGCAGTGGGGCGCGTAGGCTTTGTACTGGTAGAGGGGCCGCGGGCAGTAGAGGGGCTCGTCGTCCGGGGGCACCTCGGTGCGCGAGATGGGCACGGAGCGGATGGCGGCGGCGGGCGGAGGCGGCGGCGGCGCGTGCAGCGACTGCACCCTGCGGATGGAGGGGTACGGGGGCGCCTCGTCGGCGTAGGCAGCGCACGGCGGGGCGGCAGTGCGGCCGCGGGGCCGGGCGGCGAGGGTGCCGGCGCTCTTGCCTTGGCCCGTGTACGTGTGGTAGCGCGCGGGCGGCTCGGCCTGGGCCGCGTAGGCGTGCGGCGCGGCGCCCTCGGGCCGGTACTTGTGCGGCGCGTAGGCGGCGGGCACCTCGGCAGCGCTCTCGGGCTTGGCGTGCGGGATGTAGACGGGCTGCAGCGATGCCAGCTTGGGCGGTGGTGGCGGCGGCGGCGGCGCCTCGTCCAGCGCGGACGCCAGCAGGGCCTGGTAGCCGGCGGC
>NW_020455450.1:287256-399094 GCF_003342845.1 Nothoprocta perdicaria
ACCGGGCCGTGCGAGGAGCCTGTGGGCACCGACTCGGAGCGCAGGTGCAGCGGCGGCGCCCGCGCCGCCTCCCGGGGCTTCTCGGAGCTGCCCTCGGAGAGCAGGAGGGCGGCAGGCTCCGGCGGCTTCTCCGGCGCAGCTGCTGCCCACACCTGGAGGGAAGGAAGGGGCACGGGTGAGCGGTGCAGGGACGCGGCCTGCGTGGTGCCGGCGCGCGCGCCGCCTCCGCTCACCTGCGTGGGGCCGCTTGGCATCCTGGTGCCCGGCGCTTGTCCGGTGGCTGCCTGCTGATCCGGCTGGGGCGCCGGGGCGGGCGCGCGCGGAGGGTCCACGGGAGCCGCCTCCAGGCGCTCGCTGGACGCCGCCGGCGGGACCGGCACGAAGTAGAGCACGGAGCCCCCCGGCGCCGCCTTGGCCCCCGTGGTCGGCGGCGGCTGCTCCTCGGCAGGACCGCGGTGCCTGTCGCCTGCCGCCCGCCCCGGCGGCTGCTCCGGCGCCGGCTCCGCCGAGGGCGCTTCCCAAGCGGGTGGCGCTTGGGGGAGCTGCTCCTTGTCCCCGGCTCTCGCAGGCTGCAGGGTGCAGTGGTCCCAGGGCACGTCCCCGACACCCGGCCCACCAGGCTGCGGAGGAAGGGGCTCGCGGGCACCGGGGGCAGTGGGCGGCTGGTGGTTGCGCTCGGCGCCGCTCCCTTGGAATTCCTGCTCCACGTGGGAAGCGGGCTGGAAGTGCAGTCGGTTCTCGGACGGGCCCGCGTGCAGCTGGAGCTTGTCCGGCGCCCCGAGCCGGAGCTTTTCCAGAGCGGCGGCGGCGGGCGCCGCCTCGGTGGAATTGGGGCTTTCGCCCGGAGCCTCCGGGGGTCTTTTGTGAGCCTGAGCGCTCGCCTGCTGCGCGGACTCGGCTAAGGCTAGGGCCAGCATGCGCGCTGCGTTTTTCGGAGGAGGAGGAGGGATAAGAGACACGGAACTGACGGGAACAGGATCCTGGGGGGAGTCGAGGGCAACTGCTCCTAATGGGAAAATTGAGAGAGAGAGTGGTTTTATGTTACCCAAGGAGGAGCGAGCTCAGCTTAACGATTACTATGAGAGAAGGGAGGTTGCTTTTTCCACGCTCGCCCCGCGGCGATTCCGGGGGATGCGGAATGTGGTGTCTTCATGCAAAGGCTGCTCAAGAGCACAGCAGTTCATCGCAAAAAAAGATAAAGAGGAAAAATAAAACAAAAAGAGCACAAGAGATTGTCTAAAGGCTCCTCTTGCATTGCTAGAGAGGTAGGTGGAAGAGAAGGAGATACCCTTATGTAATTTTGATCCTAAGGTTTGGGGGCAAAAACGTCCCTTCTTCAAGTGGTGGCAGATTTTTTGTGTTAATTAAAGTCTTAGATGGTCTACTGGCTGAAATGATTTAGGACATGCTATAGATTTTTCACATACGGCAGGATGGGGGGGCGGTATACAAAGGGCTATGGCAAAAATTCCAAGTGCTGGAGGGAGAAAGCAGAGATTCCTGTGAGGACCTTACGGATCTGCACAGCCCTGCAAGACACTTGTGCTCAGGACTGCTGGGCAATCCCCTCTCCTAAAAGGCACGCAGAGAAGGACTTTTTTGTGTGGGTGGGTGCATGAGAGCAGGTGCCCTTTGGAACTTAAAGAAAGAATGGAGGAAAATGCACTGTACCTGGCTGCGTGTGTCCAGAGGGTACAGTCTTAGTGTGGCTGCTGGCCATGGCTCTCTCCCCTTCCTCTTGCACCTCGGGTTTGGCAGCAGCCGCCAGCGGGCCCTGCTGCGGCTCCGCGTGGCCTCCTTCCCCCGCGGCCCTTTCGGTGCTTGGCAGGGGCAAGGCCAGCTGGGGTGGGGACCTGGTTGGCATCTCCGCGAGGCCGAGGCCTTTGCTCCAGCTGGAAGCTGAGGAGTTTCTGGCTATTCCCGCTCCCAGAGTCTCGGGCAGGCGGCTGGGCAGCGCGAAGGCGGTGGGTTCCGCTGCGCCCGGCGGCGGCGGCGGCGGCGACTTGAGGGGTTTTCGCCCCATTTTGGGTGAGAACGTGTGGGGTTTGGGGGGCTTCTCTTCGCTGGGGCTCAGGTCCAGCGTGAAGAAGGGGCTCATCTTCTCCTGGAAGGGGGACACTGGCTCAGAGCTGGTGGCGCTGCCGGGGGTCTGCGACTGGCTGCCCGACTCGAAATCCTTCTTCATGGGGCCGGGCCTCTCCGTGTGGAGGCCCATGGACTCCAGCAGGGACGTGTGGCTCTCCAGGCACTCGGGCTCTGGTTGGGGCGGGCTGCACTGGAAAGACATGGGGTCGAAATCCAAGCTGGCGACGCCGATATCCGGCGGGCTCAGGTCGACGTCCTCGGCAGATCGAGGGGAGATAAGGGCAGGGACGTGGATGAGCCCCTCGTCGCCGTCGCTGTCGTCGTGGGGCAGGTTGTCGTAGGAATTGCAGCGATTCATGTTCCCCAGGAGCTCCCCGTTGAAGGAAGCGGAGAGCGCGTCGCTGCTTGACCTGGGTCTCCGGGGTCGGAACAGTTTGGATTCGCCTGGAACGAGCAGATATGGAAAAGTTATTGGGGAAATGTGACCCTCTGGATAAGCACGGGCCCAGAGCTGCTGTTTTCCTAGCTTAGAGCACGTGCAAGATCCTCTACACACGAAGGGAACCTCACTAGCAATAACTACGTTTGCAGCAACTCTTTAGCAATATCCTGGTCTGATTTTAGTCTGTTCATATAAACTAGTTTAAGTGTGCACTAGCCTTAAGCTCTGGAAGATGTTTTGCCGCATTTTCCAACAGGGAATGCAAAGGGGAAGTGTCAGGGAAGACAAAACCAGTAGGCTGCTTTTTAAGGGTGTTTTTTGACACTGAAAAGTGAGATGTGCAGCTTTTCTCCAAGCACAGCATGGACAGCATCTCTATTAATTAGCAAGTCCTCCTGCCTTTTTACTTCACGTGCAATGAGAGGCCAGGTGCAATTTCATCTTACCATCAACAGCGTGCAGAGAGGTGAGTGATTCTTCGCTCTTAGCCGAGCGAAGGGTCCCACTGTCTCCTCTTCCACCTAGGGAAGCCAAAAGCTGAGTTAGAGAGGTGATTAATTGATATCTATATAGCAAATTATATAGGAGAGGGCATCAGATGCAGCTAGAGAAAATGTTCGGTTTCTTCTAAGGTTATTCTGGTAAAACTTCCTGATGGAATAAGTTTGTGGAGCACCTTCTTTTATCCAGGTTAAATGTGTGCCTTTTGGGAGCAGCAAATGGAGACAGAAATGAATTCCTGTTTCATAAGGGTGTCCAAAGCAATTATTCTGAGAGTTATTACGGGGCTGCCCATGGATTTGTCTTTCCAGAGCAACCTGGAGAGAAGAGCTGCACCTGCTGGAGCTCCAACATCCAACACTTGAACTAAGAGGGGAAAGGCAGTGCTTGACTCAAGCTGCTATGCCTGGCCTGAACGCTAGAAGGAGATACAAGCACACTGTAAATGTTAATGCTACGCTCCTTAAAAAAGAGAAAAGTGATCTAAGAGCTGGAATTGTGGGTTTGTTTTTACCTGCCAGGGCTATGGCTTTCATTTCAGAGGGTTCGCTGGGGTTGCGCTGCAGTTTGCGCTTGGACACGGAGGAAGACTTGCCCAGGTTGAAGAAGGAACGCCAGCTGCCCACGGGTGACTTCTTCATCTTATTGGGAGGCCTTTTTCTGGTGGGAGAAAGCAGAGCACGTTGCTTGGGACCTGCTGCTTGTTGTTTCCCATTCAGGCTACCTCTTAGAGCCTCTTTCTTAGAGCTCAGCTTAAGTCCTGTTGGGCGGATGCCACTTAAGAAGTAGGTGCAGTGCAAGAAGACTTTGGAACTGTATATAAAGCACCTAAGGAAGGGCTATTATTTAGCTAGCAGAGGTACCAGTTCCTTCAGGAACTCTGCACTGCCATAGAAGTTACCTCAAAAGCATCTCTGGTTTATTCTGTAAAGCCCCATAGGCTCTTCCCGTGGCCATCTCTTGTTTCTAGAGTCAGCAACTCTGTCCAGCAGCTCCACTTTGAGGGGAAGAAGGATTGAGTGGAGGTGCTTGGTCCTGAAAGCCCCTCGTTTCTGCTGGTTTTGCTAGAAAATGCAGGGAATGGCATAAAAATTACCTTGTAACCCTACTAGAAAAGGGGGAACAGCATAAATTTACGTTGCTGGGTGGGCTTAGCTTAGCTAGATACGTAAATTGAATCCTAATTTGCTGGGTGGGCTTAGCTTAGCTAGATATATAAGTTGAATCCTCACAGGGCTGGTTACAGTATCACCTGGAGAACCACAGGCAAGTGCCCTGGGGCTCAAATTGGGGTAAAAACCAGCTATATAATGTGGATAAAGGAAACCCCTCTGTACCTTTCCGCGGGGAAGTCTATGACTGTGTGGAATTTGCCCTGCAGAGCTGCAGGGCCTTCCCCTACTTCGATGTATTTGCTGTCTGCCACGATGGGGGAGTTGATCTGGGCCTGTGTCCGTGCCTGGGCCTCCTCCAGGGTGAGCAGCTTGGTGGAAGGAGAAGACACCAGCAGAGACTTGGGCCGCGATAAGGAGCTGTGGCCTGCAAAGGGAAACCAAAGAGAGGAGGGAGAATCAGGAAAGGGCTGGGTTTTATTCATTTATGTGTGTGATTCCTTCCTGTTGCTCGGTGCAGTGGGTTGATATTAAGGTGTTTGCTTCAGTGGTGCATCCTTGGCTTGTAACAAAGGCATTGGGAGGAGTTTCAAACCCAAAGTTGTGTTTACACCCTGGAAATCTCTCCTTATGTTCTTCCTATAAGGGAAGAACTGTCACACATCCCCTGGGGAGGCTCAGGTTGCTCTTAAAGGTCTGTGTTTGCTGCAGGGCAAGCTGCCTGAGGAAGAGGCTCACCTGCCCCATCTCGAATGACCGAGCTGAGCTTGGAGCTGAAGAGGACGTCCACGTGGTTGAGGATGAACTCCACCACCACCGACTGGATTCGCACCTCCATGAAGGCGGCCGTGCCGCTGAAGCAGGCGGACTCAATCTGCTTCGACCTGAGGAACAAGCACATCCAATAAAACAGGGAAGAGGAGCTCAGGTTGGGTAAGGATGCGGCATCAGGGGAGCTATTGTGTCTGGTTGCTGAGGCAGACAAGACTTTTTGGAAGAGCTAAGAGATTAAATCTCACCCAAGCACGACACAAAAGGGATTTACACCCGTGCTTGGGTTTCAGGTTGGGTTCCTGCTGACATGAGCAAGAGGAGCACGTGGGTCTAGAAGCAAAAGCAGCATGTGGCAGGTCTGGATGGAGGTGAAGGAGCTGCATGCACAGGGGTTAGTTTCAATTCTTTCCAGGTACAGCAAAAGGCAGTAGTTGAACGCAGGGGTGTTGGAAAATGCTGTGGTATTTGTATGTGCTTTATATGTGGGCAACATTTCTACCTGCTCCTGCTCAGCAAGTACGCCAGTACTCACATAACCAGCCTCAAATGGGACCTTTTCATTGCTTGGGAGTGGAGAAGACAGCTCAGAAGCTGCACGCAGGGAAAAGTATAACTCAGATTTCTCAGCCTGGCAATGAACAAGTCCAGAAATCATTAGGATGGAGGCCAGGGTGATTCTTATTTTCATTAACCAAATCTTTTAAAATTATACCGTTAATTTTGAGCTGTGCTATTAGATATAGTCCAAGCAAAAAATGTAGGGGACAGATTTACTGCCCTAGTGCTGAAATTCTGCAGCCAGCAGCTGTCATGTTATAGACCCCAGGGACTGAAGCACTGGGAAACCTGCCACAGACCAGCTTTTCCTGTAGGACCAAGGACACACTGGGCTTATTTAACGGTGGGGGGAAGGAAAGGAGGAAGCAAACAAGAAATAATACCTCAGGAGGTTGGGAGCCCAGACAATGGCTAAGTTCTTGGTGTGCATATTTGTGATGGAGCAGTAATCAGCTAGGCGAGCTAAGTGCCTCATTAGGAACTCCAGTGTCCTGGAAAAGGAGAGACAGGCAAGTGTTCAGCACCAGTTAGCAGGCCCTGCTGCCCTCTGCAAAACAAACCTCCCGCCTCATTATTTCCTTTGGGCTTGAGAGATCACAGGGAGAGAGGAGAGAGAGAAAAGGAAAAGCTGGACTCTGCACCCCGAGACCAAAGATAAAGTTGCCTTAGCAAATAATTAAAGGGGAGGTGGGGGAAGGAGGTTGTTCCTCATTTGTGCAGGCTCAAGGAAAAGCCTTCAAGCACCTGCTCTTTTTCCAGTGACAGGAATCATCTAGAAGGAGGGAGCCTGGAAAATTCCTCCTCTGGCTGCTTTGCTCCGCTGGCAATTTTACACCCCCCACCAGGCTTTGGAAAACCAGAATCTCGGGGTGGCAAACACCAGGATCGGGTGGGGATTCCTGCGTGAATTCCAGCTTGTGGAAGAGCTGCCTGCAGCTGCATTCTAGACAGAGACGGGGGGACAAAAGGCTGCACTTCCCAAGCTTGTGTTCCCAGTAAATAAAGCTTTTCTTTTGTGAATTTTAAGTACCTCTGAGGGCAGGAACATTTGGAGGAAGGCAGAGGGACCAGCGCTCTTCCAGCAGGAGCTGGTAATGAAAATGCTGCTGCATCCTCCTCCGTGCTGTTGCTTAGCAGCAGCTCCTGCTCCTGTCTCCTGCATCCTCCTCACACTGGGGACAGGGGGGAATTTTTGCACACAAACAGGCTCAGCCTTTCCCAAATGGCCATGGGGAAGCCAGAGCTTTATTTGTATTTTTGCCTGTTTTTAGGCCAAGCAGGGACTGCAGCAGAGGAGAGGGGATACAGGAGCCCCCTTTTCACAAATAAACCAGCTCCTGGGTCCCTGTTTCTCTGGTGCCAGTAGTGGCCCTTTGAGAAAATCATGGCCTGCACCAGAGAAAATCAGATGTCTCAGATTATTTCTGAAAAGGTGCTTTTTGGATCTTAAGTAGACCATTATAATTAGTAATTGATAGATAAGTGCTATTATTAGACAAGTGTTATATTTATTAATTATATATAAGGGTTTTAATTAGTGATTACAAGTAATTTTCCAAGGAGCTACTTATTGATATCACTGTTCTAAATAATAATAATAATATTATCTAAAACTATTCTACTGAAATATTCCTGAAATATTCTTTTTAATACATTCTGCTTTATTGCTGTTCCTACATAGGGTATTGTGCTATGCTTCTGGAATAAAACTATTTTCTTGGGGTTATCAGCCCCTTTTGGCATAACGAGCCTCTACTTACCTCCTTGCAGCATTTTCTAGGGGAAATCAAATAAGGTTTGTGGGAATTGTCTTGGTACTAATTAAAAAATAAATGAACTTCACGCATCCTAATACACTAATAGACATGGGTGATGTGTAATATATAACACAGTGGCAAAACCCAGCTGGTTTTTGGGGAAAAGCTGGAACAGCCTCCGTGCTCTCTTGTTGTTCCAGAGCTGTTTAGGAAGGGAATGATGGTTGTACAAACCTGTAGTGAGGAGGAGGGAGCTGCTGGATGACATCGTGAATTTTAACCAACCGCTCCTCGTCCGTAGCAGCAGAAACAGCATCCTGCAACACAGAGAGATGATGGAGACACGTGTGAGCAACGTGGCATTGATGGATTAACGTGCAAGCTGGATAATTTCAGGGGAAGGAGGCTGGGTGGTTGTTGGGTCCTTTGCAGGCAAGTGGAAGCCTTGGCTTGTACTTACTGAGAACTTCTCGTAGAGCTGATAGGTGAGCAGGGGGTTCGGCAGCTCTCGGAAGTAGAGTTTGCAGAGGGAGCCCACGCAGTGGATGTCCTGGATGTAGGTGTCCTTGGTTAGGTCGGGGATCTGCTCAGAGTCAAACTCGTGCCTGGGGAGGAGAGCAGGAAGAAGGGGGGAACAGGAGGGTGGTGAAACCCCAGGGAACAGCAGCTTGTAGGGTGAAGAAGCAGGGGCCTGGATGAGAGGAACCACAGGAAGATAAAGCCTTGAGCATTCCCGTGGTTTTGAGGGGGAGAAAATCCCAAATCACAGCATTTATGGATGCCAAGGCTGGCTCAGTGCTGGAATAAGGGCATGGAAATTTTTGTTTCACATCAACAGGAACAGGGCTGCTCTGCAAGCCACACTGGGGATGCAGCCTTGCTCAAGCAGAGGGTGGAGGGAAGGAAGGCTGCGCCATGCCAGGCCCTTTCTCTTTGTGCAGCTCTGCTGGTTGTTACAGACTACAAGTGATTTTCCGACCCCCAACACAGGCTCAGCCTCAGAGCATCTCCAAAAAAAGGCAGGTATCAAATGCAGGATTAAATATAGTAAAATAGACCAGATTAAATATACTTAATTCAGCCCTAGCTGCCAAAGAAAGGCACTAAGGAGGAGCCTTGGGGCTCCTCTCCCATGTGGAATACATCACTTTCTGTCCAAGAAAAAAGCATTAAAACTGGGAGATTTGGTTCTTTTCCATTGCAAAAAGGCCACCCTTCATAATGCTCCTTTGCCGACCAGAGAGGAACATCCTACTAGGTGTCCCCCTCTCTATGGGAAAAGGTTGAGGGGGGAAAAGATTCCTTACCGGAGCTTCTGGATGTTGGATGCGATCCCGGACAGGCGATATATCCCATCCACAATGCCGTGTTTCTCGATGAATTCAGTGCAGCTCTTGAGGACCTGGGGGACTAAAGGGAAAGGGGCAGTGGTGAGACCCAGCAGAGCCTGGCTACGTCCACCTCGCCTCCCACTAGAGCTGGGCTGCTAAATCCAGGCTCCAAGAGCTGTGAAATGGAATAAATAGCGTTTTCTTTGGCCAAAAGCCCTCCATCCGTTTCAGATCCAGTGGGATTCACCTGTGCTGTTTGGCTTAAGGGAATATAAATGCTATGGAGATGCTACATGGATGCACAAACGCAGGAAAACCCTCGCGTGTCCGATCAGCACAGGAGCCAGAGGAGCTTTTCCAGCTCATTCCCAAGCAGCCGCCTTGGAAGCTTTATGGCATCTCCGAGGGCTCATTGGGAGACTGAATGAGCTGGTTAATTATTCCCCATTAATGGGCAGCGGAAGTTTTACGATTTTCATTCTCAGAACCATTTTGATTCCTCTTTAAATCATTCCTCTCCTGTAATTTTGCCTGTTTTTTTTTTTTTGCCAGTGCACGAAGCCTTATAATTGGAGAGGGATGGATAATTTCAGCAGGAAGCCACATTCCCAGCTTCTCCTTTCTGCTCCCTCCACCTCACGGCACTGGAAAGACCAGAAGTTCCTGTAAATCAGCCCGAGGTTTTAAGAGGTTCAGGATTCCCTTTTTATTGCCCTGTTGTGCCAGGGGCTGCACCACCCAGCACCTTCTGCTATGAGAACTTGGGAGACTCTTCCCTCTGCCCTAAGCGCCAGGATTGGGAAGCCAGGGAAAATGGAGCTTCCCTGGAGCTCCCTTCCCGATTCCCATGAAAACGAATGGAGGACTTAAAGTCCAAGGAGGAGCTGCCCCATTTCCTGCTGCGTTTTCATTTGAAAGTGTGACTTTTGCACCCTAAAACTCCAGATAACGGGAAAGGAGGCCATAAAACCTGAGTTTTATTTGTTTATTTTTTTATTTACGGCGGCTTGGCCCGTGGTTGGGTAAAAAGAAAGTGCAAGGGTCACGTTTCAAATGTAAATCCTGTTTGCATCAAGGGAAGAGGGTTTTCCCCATAGTCTGAGGCCTCAGGACTATATGGGGACACTCAGGGCTACCCTGCCCACTTCTTTGCAGTGCATCCATCTCGGAGATTGTATCCAGGTCTCTGGAATTTTGGTTTTTAGGTTTGTGAAATTACACAAAATGCAACTATGGGGCAAAATAAGCACTGGAAATGCATATGGATTTAATTTCCTATGGACAATATCAATTATTTATAAGGCTTTTAATGGACTATAATGGAAATACAGCCCATTATCAGCTTCTTTTGGCCTTAAAAGAGGAGAGCTAAAACCAGGACACCCGATTCCAACCGATTTGGAGCTTTTTAGTTCACATTTAAACTTCTCAGCTTGGATACGCGGAAAATATCCATGAAAAATATGACCCAAGGGGCTGTTCGTGGACTGAACAAACCCAGCTTAGAGCTTCAGTTCTACCCAGAGCCAATGTTCATGAGAAGCAACAGCAGAAATTGCTAATTCCCCCCCTAAGAGCTGAGACATCAAGAAAAGCTAAAATCAACCAATAATGCTCAATAATAATGAATTCCAAGTCCAGGCTTTCTTCACAAACAGCAAAGATCCAAAGCCAGCCAGTTACCTATTTATTACAGTTAAAATAATTAGCTAGTAAAAGGGACTCCTCAAATTAATAATGGGAATAAAAAGAGATGCTATATAGGCTATAAAGTTTATCCTTGAGCTAAGGGGGACCAGGTTTTTACAGCTAACTCCCTGCAAGATGCTGCCTGAGATCTCATTCCCTGTGTGTTACAGGGAATATTGTGGTAATAATATTCTTCCTATGTTCGAGCCTGTAATAAATTACCATCAAAAAGAACTAAAAGCAGCCTGACAGGAGGAGCCTCTGGTGGGGACTGAAAGCCAGGACCATTTCCAACCCCATTTCTGTAGTTTATGGAAGCTGATCGGTTTGTTTGCACACCCCTTTTCTATGCATTTTAACACTGGAAAAAGAGGGGGGATAAAAAGCTGGATGTCACCAGCCCGGCCACGTGTTCCTGGAGCCCCAGCCAAGCCCTGCCCTGGTGCTCGGATGTCTCGGACGATGCCTCGGGATGCGGGGAGCTCTGCTGCTGCAATGCAGCATTCGCCGCGCGGAGCAAGCGCAGCCCGTGCTCTAATTGGGGTCAGGCTAAATTTAAGTTCCTGGTTTCCTTTCGGAGGAGGATTTTAGAGGGAAAAAACAACCCTCTCTCCATCTTTACCTAACAAAGGGAACCAGGGCTCTTTATTGCAGCAATTGCTGCAAGTGCCAACATGAATCATCGCTGTCATGGGAAGACATTTCAGGTGTGCAGCCCTCGTCGCTGCTGCTGCAAACAGGGGCTCAGCCAAATCAACGACAAGTTTATCACAATATATATCAATAAATACCCAAATAAATGACAAATTTATCACAGAACAGGCTGGTATCTCTGCTCCATGCCCAAGCCAGCCTTGGTTCCCCCTGTGCCAGCTCGATCCCTTCCAATGGATTATTCCATTACTCCGAGGCTGGGGAATGCAGAGGGAGGGAATCTCCAAATGTTGTGTGTGTCCAGGGCTGGATTATTCCCTGGAGCCCAGAAATGTCTCCACAAACTGATCCCAGGGATTACATCACTTGGAAGACAGGTTAGAGAGCTGAATCATGCAGGCAAATAACAAGCCCGCTGTGTGAAACGGAGCCATGCCCCTGCTAGCAGCATTCCGGTTGGATCTGCTTCACTCCAGGGAGTTGGGAAAGAGGAATTAAGTCAAGGTCGGGAGCAACTGGTGACTCCTGAGATGAACAGGCCTCGTTAGGAGAGCTCAGGGACACTCAGATGCACGTGAGGGGATGGGCAGCGACCCCACGCAACCAGCAGAGCTGCAATAGTTCAGCCCAGCTCAGGATTTGGGCTCAATAAAAGGCTCACACAGAGCAGGGAAGAGCTTTAGTTATTGCTGCCTTAGGTCCAACTCAATCGTCAACGAGCTCACTCTCCTGCTCCTCCAAAATTGTTCTGCTCCCCAAACCGACCACGAAACCAGCTCTGTAGCTACCCAGTGCTGCAAATTATTCCTCCTCTTGCTCTCGTCTTCTTTTCTGACCTCGTAAGCTGCTCTGTGCTGCTTCCCTCAACAACCTCAGCAGGGGCCGTTTATGCGACCGGCCTCGCACAGCCAGTGACCTGTGAAGGAATCCGAGGCCTCTGCTTGCTGCCCAGCACTGCAGGTGCCTCCCGGATTCCGCAAGAAACAAAGTTCACCCAAAGAAAAGTAATAATCAGGATTTTGTTTTCCCCAGAACAGACAGTTTTTCTCCACTGTTTCCCCAAATTGCTGATGGGAGGTGAAAGGGATGGAGAAAAGCAGCAGAAAAGTCCACCTAAGAGCCTGAGAGGAAGAAAGCTCTGGTGAAACAAAACACCCTGTGAGTAATTTGTCATTTAAAAAAATGTTGTAATTCCTGTGAGTTTGGGGAAGCTGAGGGGAGGGCAGATGAAGGATCTGCACTGCAAACTGTCAGTTTATATTATATATAGTGGGTGAGAAATGTGCAGCCTTGACCTACCTGTTAACTCCTCGCTGAACCTGATCACGTAAAAAGTTAATTTCCTTGCTAAAAATATATTTATTCTGTATTTGGAGGCTTTGGGAGCTTGAGAGCTGCAGGAGTTCTGTCCATCTTTGGTGCTCCCACGAGGACCCATCCTCCAGCTCCTCCTGCAGCCCCTGGTTCAGGTGACACGTTTCTCCACAAGCACCAACAGCCTCTGTTTGGTGTAAAACCCCCCAAGAAGAGGCAGGAGAGGATCCTGAGTGGTTTCCTACCGTCATGGCCCGAGTTGAGCAGATGCTCGCCCAGGTCGCAGCCGAACACCCGCTCCTTGAGGATCCCCCGCTGCTTCAGCTTCTGCTTCGTGGGCCGCGACTTCATGAAGGTTCGCAGGAAGGTGATGAGCTTGCCGTGCTTCTTGGACACTGCAAAATAAGGGCAAGGTCCCCTGTTAGGGTTTTCTCCCCAGGTCCTGCTGCTCAGCAGACATGGGGCTTTGCTGTGGTTTTTGGTTGGGGTAAAATGTGCAGAAAACAGCTGTAATGGAAGGATTTACCATCTATTTATCAGCACTGAATGCAGGCCACCCACTTGCCACCTTAGCCTGGCTGATGGGCTACAAAAGGCAGAAGGAGATAGGCCAAGCTTAGGCAAAGCCTGGTTTCTTGGGCCAAACCAACCGGGCACGTGACCTGAGAGCCCAAATCCGTGGTTGTCGCCAGCTCCAGGGAGCTCATAAAGCAGAGAGGACCTGATAAAACACAGAGGACCTGATAAAACAGAGAAGATGTCGCATTTTGGGTGCTCTGCTTTGGGACCAGCCCAGGTGACAACCCCCATGTAGGGGGAAGGAGGCCAGAAATAGATGCCCGGCAAAAGGGGCGTCCAGGCTGGGTTGGAGCTTCCAAGGAAGAGGCCAAGGGTATCCCTGACCACCAACTTTCTTTCTGGAGGCCCCTCTGGAGCTGGAGCCGGTACAAAAGCTCTCTGCCTTCCCCAACCAAAGCTCCATTGTGCCCAGGGTTTAAAGGCACTTTAGCTCCCACAGCAGAGCCCTGGTAGGGAGAATAAATCCCCGGGGTGCCAAAGGAGTCGCTTTGTGGGGACAGGGGGATGCCACCCAGTGCTCTAACCACATGGGGGCAGAGCTTGTGCCATGCTCTACCTTATAATATTTTAATATCTCTCTTATTTCACATGATATCAATGCAATCTCGCTACTTATAATAACCATGATCCCAAAGCCCTGAAGATATTTCCATTTGTAGGGGACTCCTGGGCTTCACCTTGGGCTTGAAAAAGGAGTCCAGCAGATACAGCCCCGTGATCCAAGGAGGTGTTTCGCTTGGCATTTATATGGTTAAATCAGGGAGTGTAAAGGAGATCTAGGTTTTTGATAATAAAAAGGAATAAAACAAGAAGGACCTAAGGAAAAAGCAAGGGCAGATACTGCCAAACAAGAAACCAAATCCTTTCTTTCATCGGGAAGACTTTGAGAACCAGCTTGCAGAATTGCAGAGATGGAGGCCTTTTTATTCCATACGAATGGGGCATATTCCACGCTGCATCCTGCCTTCCTGGAAAGGCTTCAGAGCCAGAATGGAGTGAGAGCCTCCAAACTCCACACCAGGACCAGATGCCTCCAAACCCTAGACCGGGATCAGCCGTCTCCACACCCCAGACCGGGATCAGCCGCCTCCAGACTCCAGGACGCGGCTCCTTTCCCATTGAGGGCTCTGGCTTTGCAACCCCAACGTGCTAAAAGCTGCTTTGTGAGGCTCAGGAATTTGCTCCTCCACCTCATGGATCCGCCTCCTCCCTGATAAATAACAAGACCCTGGAGGGCACCTGCTCCTCCAAACAGGCTCTGGCTTCCCGGAGGCCACCTGGACAACCGGGATGTGGGGTTATTTGCAAAGCAGGCTCCATAGGAATGGCTTTGGCAGCCCGGGGGCTCGGCAAACAAGGGCCGGGATGGATGCAGAGCCCCTTCTCCCCAGCAGCAGCAACAGCGATGCCTGGGAATGCATCCCCGGGAATGCATCCCCGGGAGCAGGGAGGGAAAACAAAAGGATAAAGCCACGTGCAGAAATCCTATTGAGATGCAAATCCTCGGCATTCCCCGCTGCCTCCCCAGGAGCTGATATGAATGGGAGTGGGGAGCTCGGCTCCCGCTTCTCGGGAGGTGGGAGCAGAGCCGGGGCTCCTGTTTCCGACATTCCTCCCGCCCAGCGACTCGGGATTAAATGAACAGAGCCAGCCAGTTGCCTCCCGCAATGGCCGCTCCGGAGCACTGGGATCCAACGGCGGGTCCGGAGAAGCCCTGGGAGCCTCTCCCAGCCGCAGACACCGACCCCTCTACCCCACAACGTGATTCCTCCATCCGGCTAAAACCAGAAACCTTGGATTTGTCCTACGGGATCCCCGATCCCCGCACGACCAACCTGCGTCTGCAGCCCGGAGCTGCCTCAGGAGGCTCCGCCGGAGCCCACGGGATCCCTCCCTCTCCCAGCCACCGCATCCCGAGCAGCAGCTCCATCCGAGACCCCCCCAGGGCAGTCCCTGCGCATGGGGTGGCCACCCCAGGGTGCTGGGGGGACGCGCTGCCTCTCACCTGGCTCCGCGCGGGCTCCGAGCGCTGCTCCGAGCGCCGCTCCGCGCGCCGCTCCTCCCCGGGCTCCTCCTCCCGCAGGTGCCCGCGCGCTTTCCCGCCCGGAGCCGCCCACTGTCGGGCTCCCAAAACTCCTTTCTTTTGGTATCCGACCATTTCCATGGAGAGTGTTCCCCTTCACAGGGATCTGTTACATCCTCTTTCCAAATAATGCTCCTTTTCCGGTTACTTAAGCTTAATTTTTTGCTCGGAAGTGAGTTCAAGCTTCCGGCTCCCTGGAAAAACCCTCCTCTGGAAGCTCCTTGAGCTACGAGTGCCGGGAGATGGGATCAATGTTCATCCACGCGCTCTTCCTGCCGCAAAAGGGAATTCCTATGGGAAGCTCAGGAAAGCCCCTGAGTGGTGGCTCCCCAAAGAGGGAGGGGATGCCAAAAGGGATCCCGCTCTTCCTTCTACCTGAGCCGTTTCCTTGGGATTTTGGGAGACTCCCAGGTTGCTCCCGGTGCCGGCAGTGCCTCCAAGTGGAGGCTGCGGCCTCTGCTGCCAGCGGCGCAAGGTGGACACCCGATGCCCAGCGGCTTCAGATCCCATTGGATCCAACGCTTCCAACTCCTGGGAAATGCCGCGCCAGGGAAATATCCCATGGCTCAGGCTACAGACATTGCAGTGATCCGGCTGCAAGCCCCAAGTTTAATGGGAATGGGATTCCTGCCTTCCCATCCAGGGTCCAAACCCAATCCAGGCTACACCGCACTGCTTCTTTTCCCCATCAATAGAGCAGCTGTGATTTGAGGTCCAGATTTTGCGGAGCAGCTTTCCCGGATGAATCCCAGATATCGAATCCCGAATATAGCAACATTTCCACAGAGGAATGGGGGGGGAAAAAGGGGAGAAAGAACCGCTTTAAATCCAGAATTGAGAGAAATTTAGAGAAATATCAAGAAATGAGAACGCCCTGATTTGTGATGCAGCCCGCTGGGCAGGAGCCATGGATGGAGCAGAGCCTTCCCGCTGCAACCCGTGCAAATCCCAACCCTTTCCTTGGACCCGAATAAAACCAGCTTGCAAGGGGGAGGATTTGCAAAAGGTGGTATGGCCTTTTCCAGCTGTGAGATGCTAAAAAATAATAAAAATAACCAAAAAAAAGATCTATTTCAGCTACGTCTAGCTTCTGTAGTTGCCCCTAGGCTGTTAGTAGTTATTGCTACCCCCACGGACAGGGTTAGGCTTGGTTAGGACACCGAGAGACGGGTCGTGCGTAACGGGCTCTACCTGAGCTCAGCTGGGCCTGGGTCAGGGCCTCTGTGCCGGGAGCAGAGCCTGGCTTTACACTCTCCAGCTCCAAATCTGCACGTGGTTAAGGGGGCAGAAGGGAGGTGAGAGAAAGGACAAACATGGAAGTATCTGCTGGAAGAGGCTGGGGGAGAACAACCTTTTGTAGAGGTTGGTCTGGACCGACCTTCTGTAGAGGTTGGTCTAGAGGTTGCAGAGGGAATCGTTGAAAGAGCAGAGATATGAAGGGTTTTTGGGGGTTGTTCTAGGGGGTGCAACTGTGATCTTTGAGATATAGAGATATAATAAGCAAGAATTAGCAGGGCAGAGCATGGAGGAGCACTTAGGCCAGGCCTGAGCCCCTTGGTGAGGTTGAACGGGGAGCAATAGCCACATCTCAGATCTCTTACATGGACGTGGCTGCCAAAAGACATTAATTTTTGCAGGGAAACCAAGCAAATTAGCTAATTAGCAGCTGTATTAGAGCTGCTCTAGTCTTGAACTCTTCCCTCTACGCAACTGGTGGGGAAAGGGGAGCGAATCTGAGTGCTCACCTCCGGGGTTGTGTTAAGTGACCGGAGAGATCTGCCTTGGAAGGGGCAAAAAGAAAGAAAAGACAGACAGAAAAACCCCCCAAATGCCCTAATTATCTCACTTTAATTGCTACTGATGTGAAATGGCACCTGGGAGGGCTCCTAAGTTCAAAGAACATGACTATTAAAGAGGAAAAGGCAAAGAAAAATCCTGCAGGTCCATATACCTGCAGCTAAGTTTTGCCCTCCTTATAAACTCCACTGCAGTATAAATATAAATAAATATAAAATAAATATAAATATACAAATGGCCAGGGCCCAAATGGATTCCTCCCCATCAGCCAACTTTTAACTTCTCTTTCTTTCAAATTGACATTCTCATTTTTGGGCGCTCTGCACTTAACAGAGCAATTCCTTTTGATTATGGTTTTATTGCTACAAAATGATCATATCCTAGGGGGAAAGAGTTACAATTGCTGTTATTTTTTTAATTTTACTTCCCTGCTATATTTTGGTTTATGGCTAAAGAGCTTTAAAAAGGCCCATATTAGACTAAAGCTTTGGTTGCCCTGAATGGCCTTGCACTGTGGAATTAAAAATACACAAAAAAACAGGGTGAGAAAAGAGGAGATAAAGAGGAAGAAGGAAAAAGGAATCAAGGAGAACGTACAAGGGGGGAAGTAGCTCCAGGACGCAGGACGGGCTCCGTGGGCGGGGGAAACTGGGAAGATGTAATTAAAAAAAGAAGAAAAAACAAACAAAAATGTTGGTTAAAACATGCAGCCATTCCAAAGGGGTTAAATTCATATCAAGCTCAGCTCTGCAAAGTGCCACCGCAGCCCCAAGCCTTCCAAAGCTGCAAAATGCCTTAGGATCCTGGAATTCCCCACCCGAGGAGCATCCTTTTTCTGGGGGAAAAAAAGCACTTTTGGGGGGGGGTTGAACTCGTAGCCCAAGGCCCAGCCCAAGGCCGCAGGGCTCGCCGGGTCTGCTAAGCCTGTGTTTATGGTAAAGCCTGGGTTTAAGGGCTCTGTTGAGTCAGAAGCAGGCCTGGAAGACGTCCTATTTCCTCTAGGCGCCGCCAAGGCCAGCCCACTTCAAGGAAGGTGACGGCTCCCACATTCCCAAATGGAAAATTTGGCACCACAGACAACTCCCCCACAGCACCACGCTGCCCGTTAGGAAAACACAGGAAACACGTGGCATGTGTGAGTGGAAAAACGATGGGACACTTGGAATACATGTAAAAAGACCACAGTAAATATCCAGAAGTAGGAGAAAAACATGGAATGAGACGGATACAAAGGCATGGACACACAGGCGTTGCTCCTGGGAAGGACCAGGGTTGGATACAACCGAACGGGAGGAGCAAACAGGCTAAATCTGCAGGGTTTTCCTAAATGTGCACTGAAAACCAGCTATTCTTGACTTCCTCAAGCAGCACGATGAATATTTAAAGGATTTGCTTTTCACCAAGATGACTATCTGAATTTCAGATCCAGTCTTTCCTCCCATATCTCTTCAACACCCTTTTTATGTAAGACCTGATTCCATGTAAAGGAATACTGCAGTTCAGCTGAACTGTCATGGAATGGCATTAGTTATAAAATATTGGGTTCCGATTCAATACAATCATTTAGCTCAAGAAATAAACCCTAAAATTCTTTATCTGAGTAAGAATTCGGGGAGAATTTTGAGAGAGGAGAAAACACCCTGGATTGAGACAAATTAGTTGGGATTTGTTGGTGTTGCGCTACCCTTCTGGATCCGTGCAGTGGATTTTTATGTAAATAGAAATAGTCAGGGCATCAGTTTGCATTTAGTCTGGGGAAGCAAAAAAAGGGATTTCCTTACGGAGCTGTACACGAAAATTCAGGGCAGCAGCTTAGCAGGAAAACGAAGGGCCAAGGCTACTCTGTAAGTAACAAGGGAATCCAAAGCACCTTCTATTTTCCTTTTTTTGGCCTTTCTTGTGTATAAATTGCGTCTACAAGTAGTGAGGCAGCTTGTTCAGAGAGTTAATTCAGACTAAATTCTGAATTGTACCTGGAACGGAAGCTCTGTGTCAGGAACACAAAGTACCTACCTCATATTGAAGGCCAGTTCCCGGTCTCCGTGTGGCTAAGATCACAAGCAGTATTTTGGGAGATGGCAGTTTTAGCTATTCCAGGGATTATTTAAGGTAAAAAATACATATATATTCCTTCTTATTACTTGGAATTTTCAGAATTGAATAAAATAGGGTTTTCCTGCAAGGATAGTTTGCCTTCTGTCTGCCTCAGACACTGGCTGCATTCTCACTGGTGTGAGCATCAACTTCCACAGTCAAGGAAAATAAAAATACTGTTGTAAGAGCAGAGCTTGCATTTTAGCCCAGCCTCCTCCTCTGATTGCCTGCATTTCATTTACATTTGAATTTCAATCCTTATTTGTCCCGCATTTAGGAGCAATCCGGCATCTTACGGGTCTATTAAAATGTTGTCCTCATCACTTCGGCAAATCAAACCCTCTAATTATAAATAATAATCAAAATTCAGGGCAGGAAGTTCTTTGTTTTCCATCTGCTTTTCATTAGATTACTCAATCCAGCCAAATCTAAGGGCAATTACACAACACAAGCAGTTCTATGTCTCTAAATTCCTTTGTGGCAAAGCTTTATGCTGCAAAATGTCCTAGATGCTCAAAAAACAATGTTTTGATTGGAGGGAAAAAAAGGTTGCATGTTGATAAATATGTCTTATCACACCCAAATCTAAAACTTCATGTTCACTCTGGTTGAGATATCCTGCTAATGTCAAGTAAGGACAAAATCTGTGGTTTTGTTTAGAAATTCTTTAGAAAAAAAGGCAATTTAACATCTAAAATGTAGGTACAGAGGGTTTTTCTGCAGTTTTTTGCTTCTAACTTTATGCAGGGAGCAGCTATTGGGGAGCTCAGCAGCGATGGCCTCATGATATCATGGCAGTATCTCATCATGATCTTAAATTTTATATGTGGGTGTGTGAATATGTATTTTGAAAGAACAAAATGAAAGCTTCAGCCCCAGTAAATTCTGCAGAGGCCTCAGCTTTGCTAGAACAGACACCTGCAACCACTTCCAGCGATGCTGATACAGATGCCACTAGAATCACATCCCAGATCTCACCTCCCATTTAATTAGCCTTTGATCAGCAGGGTCTGCTATCAATTTGCCTGTATTTTATGGGATATGTAACCATGCAGGGGGACAGCAGGAGGTGCAGGGGGTTACATAGCTAGAATGGAAGCAAAAAGGGTCCCAAGCTCTGTTAGATCTGGCTTCCTCCAGGAATTTACCCAATTTACCTGTTCCATCTATGCCAGCAGGATCATTTTTGGGTCACTTATATGTTGTGTGTGAAAAGGGACTAACGTACAAGTCTCTTACAACACCAAGGGCTGGGATGTTGCAGAGAGACATTAGTTACTGTTGCTGAAGGCATCTCAAGTCTTCTGAGCTTAAAATCTTTCAAAACACGCAGGAAATGAGCAGTGATATTAGCTTATATAACACTGCAGATGAAAGACTGTAATAGCAGCTAGTCCAAGAGAGACACACACATACAGAGGATAACATGGGATGACTAAAGGATGTTGAACACATACAGAGGATAACAGGGTGTATAATGCAGATATTAAGCACAAAACATCGACAAGACGACTCCTTTTCATGTCATTGCACCTTAAAAACTAAAAACACCTACCTGGTTTTGGCACAGAATTGGTCACAGACTGGGGAACTTTGTCATTAATTAATTCCACACATTCGCTAGGGAAAAATCCAACCTGTAATAGAGAGAGAGACAGAACAGTGAGCACTGGGGGTTTAGATCAGAACTGTTAAACTTGGGTCTAATTATAGCTTTTATGAAGCTTCACGGAATCTTTAGCTTTGCTTGCTTGGCAACCATAACATTATCCAGGCTAAAACAACCCAACAAAAATAATTTTTCAAAATGATGCAGGCAAAGACAAATAATTCCATGCCAAATTATTGGTTCTGTAACATAGTGTGTTATAAATCTGTTTTCTAAGGACAGGTACCAGTCAGCACCTGTGTGAATGGAGGGGAGAGGACAAGTGTGCTAGATGCCCTTATCATACATGTGAAAACATCACAATTCAGCGTGGTTTTGGGTAAAATGAATTCATCTCAGTATTCAAGATTTAATAAAATACACAGAGTTAAATGAGACCTTCCCTTGTAACTAAGAACCCAGCAATTTGACTAGTCATTAGCACAGGTATTTTTAGAGGAAAGGAAGATGCAATGCAAACATCTCCCGCGTTACACAACGCAACGGTGGGTTTTGGGCAGCTCAGAAATAGAAATATCCTGATTAGCACGAGGCAAACAGCACGAATCCCAGCACGACAGACCAAGCCCCTCATCAGATGGCTCCGAACTCCAAGCTGCTGCTTTGCCAGGAGGTGCTGAGGAAGAGGCCGCCTAGATACATACACAAAAAGGACTGGTATTTAAGCAGAAGCATTATGTGATTTTTAAAGACTCTGGTACCTGGGTGAGGGATGCAGGAGGCAATTGGAACTGTAAATATTTGGAGGTGAGTTTTCCAGCAATCTTAATGGGAAATGAGGGAACTAAATCCCATCACAATCCCGGAGAGGAATCAGAAACTCATTTGCCTTTGCCTGTTACCATAATATCTACTACCTGACACGACGTACAACCCTAACCATGAATTTAAAAGTGGAAATCAATGGCCCTGTCACTGCTTCTCAGCACAGCAGAAGGTTTCCTTGAACACTCCCTTCTTGCCACGCTCACAGATCAATAGTGAGTGTGGCCTTTGGGGGGAAAAACAACTGGAATTTGTGCTAGGCTGCACAAGCTCTCGGATATTAGCTCCCAGGTAAGAGTTTGGAGGCCTTGACAGCTTGGTAGTGATTTAGCTTTTCCTCCAGCATCCTCAAGAGAGGGTCTGTAGGAGCAGAACCCCTGACTTGGGCCTCGTTCCCACCCACTTAAAAGCTGCTGCTTTCCCTTCCATGGGAAGTTTTCCACGATTTTGCAGAAATAAATGACTCGGGTCTCCCAGTAAAGCCCAACAGATGTAGCAAGGCACTGTTAGAGCTTGATCCCGGATTAAAGGATTTGGCAATGTACAAAAACTAAGAGCAAGGGTTATATATTTAGATAATGTAAGGTCATGTAAAGGTTAAAACAAAATCACTACACACCTTAATGAAGGAGGAAAACACGGGTTGCTGCTGCAGACAAATATTTCTGCAACAGCAACGACTGTATCTTTGCTTTTCTGCACAGGGCTTTATGGGCAAGGCTCAAAAGAGCTGTAATTATTTGCAAATAATTTGCAAATGAGAAGGCAGCAGGCACATAAAGGGCACGTGAAACCCTTTGCTTGAGCTACTTGTTTATTTGAGCTGTCTCTGCAAGGGAAAAGCAGCCTCCAATGCTCTGGCCTCAGTTGCAAAGGGAATTTGCAGTGGAATTTATGGATGTGACAAGACCTGCCTATCCAAAAGCTGTGATCCATCCTGGACCTACCTCGTTGCTTTCACAAAGTATAAGTCCCCTGTGCAATCCCGGAGAATTTCTTGGTCAATAAATGGCATTAGGAGAGTTTGGTGGCCAAGACTTTGCTCTCCTACACCAGGGTTTAGGATCTCCTCTGCTTGGACAAAATATCTGAAACATCTTTTGAGTTTTCTAAACACAAAATACTTTCCCTTTCCATCCCAGCTCCAACAAGGGGGATGCAGTTCTTATCCTGAAGGATTCCCACGTGCTCCGTTCACTACCTGACCCTGCAGAAAAGCCAAGGGAATGGCAGAGAAATTGGGAGATGCTGCCTAAAATGCCCCACGTAGACGTAGCCCCGTCCTCTGCACGGAGGTGGCCTCCACCCCCAGCTGCGTCCTCCCGCGCGCCAGATCCGTGCGGAAAAGACGAGGGATGAATAAAAAGAGGATGGGAACAAAGAGAATTGGGTGGCTGCGAACGCGGAGGTGGCTGCAGTTTAGGTAACGAGCTCGCAAAGCAAGCAGTGAGTCACCGAGGACTTGCAAGGAAAAGGTTGGAGCAAGAGAAAAAACGTCTTGGAAGTCTTGATTTTACTTTAATCCTTTAAGCCTAGTGGGTTGTTTTGTTCCGTGCAGGATTGAGGGGCTTGAGCTGCGGTTATTAGATGAGCTACTGAGAGGAAGGTCCCTGAAAACTGGGAAATTCAAAGGATTAACAGGAAAAGGTGATGCAGCCCCAAAGGAGGGGGTGCCTGACAAAGAACAAACCCATTCCCCTGCTGAATCCGCATTGGAAACCTGTGGGATTTTCTTTTCAATTGCAATCTCTCATTTAATCTCTAATCTCTAATTCAATAGAAATATCTAATCTTTTTTTGCTTTTTCCATTTCCTAAATTTCCTCCCAACTTTTCCTTTATTCTGCCTCCTCTTCTCAGCATCCCTCTCTATCCACCACCTGATTTGACTTCTTCTCCCTCCAGCTACTTATTTTGCAGTCCTGCTGCATTCCCTTCCCGACCTAAGTCGTTCTGACAGCTCCCCACTTCTTTACTGACCTGTGCCACAGCTGTGCTTGCATGTGCATTAAACCTAGCAGGTTTTTTCCTGGGCTTTTGCAGTCCTTAAAACTTCAGCACAGGTTCAAAAAACCTTCCTACAGCTTTGTACACCACTGGAATCTGCATCTCTAGCTAGCTGAGGGGGATGCAGGCAACAAAATCTCTGATGTGCACGTTGAGAAATGCCCCAAACTGTCAGCTCAGAGGAGAAAATGTCTCTCTGCCCATCAAGAGACATGTTTATGTGAAGAGATGAGTTTATGTAGGAAAAACTGAGCTAGCAGAGCTCAGGAAACTACCACCTGTCAAGGCAGATAGAACTGCTGATCCCCCTTCCCAGCTAACGTGGCTTTATGCAGCACGAGCAGGGCTTGCAGATGGCCCCTTCCCCTATCTCAGCTGACAGGCAGCAACTTCTTTAAACCTACTGGCTTCTGCTGTTGCATTTGTGCAGCCACCAGCTGAGAGCTGCTGAACCATCTATCACAGGGGCTGTATTTCTGTTTGTTGCTCTGGGTAAGGCTCTGGCTTATAAATTAAGAGGTAAGGGTATTGCAGCCTTAATTTGTCATTAAAAATGGAAATGGCAACCTTCAAAAGGTTTTCTTTGCAGGTTCCTTCAAAAGGAACTGCAAAATTTCTTAGAAATTCCTCATGCCGCTTAATTGTATCACCGATTTTTGACAGTGCAACAATAGCAAGGCCCTGCAAAGACAAAACACTGTTCAAAACGAGCCCAAGAACAGGCAGGTTTGCTCAGGAACTGCCACTGTGCTAACTGCAAACAAACTGAATTTCCTGGCAGCTATCAGGTGTCCACGCTGCTCTAATTTTCCATCAAATGAGCCATTATCTGCACTCCCACATCTGCTACAATCGCACGTGAGCCGAGCTGAAAGGCAATCTTAGAACTTAACACCCAATCCAGATGGGATTTGTGAGCTGACAGCACACGGATCTGCCATGAATGAGAGCAGAACCCCACCTGGGGCTGCCCCAGGAAGGCCTCTCAGGGAAAATCTGCAGGACTTTAGGAAGATTTCCCAGGCCAAAACACCCCTGTGTCAGGTGAGCACTGAGGTTGCTCCAGAGCAAACTCCAAATTTCACCTACTCATGGAGAGACTCACCTGAGAATCCTTCCACAGAGAGGCACCACAGCACAAAGGGGTAGAAAGTCCCTCTACCTTTTAGTAGCTTTGGGATTTTTTTCCTTTTGTGAATAAAAATCTTGTTTTTTATTTCCTAATGAGCAAATTCTAAAGCTGCAGAATAAGCCAAGGAGGAGGAAAAAGCCATTTTCACTCAGAAGGTTTCGTGCCCGATTCTCAGCTGTTTTAAAGATCTTTCGAAAATTCCATCTAAAGCTCAGCTCCAATTTTTACAGGGACCTGGAATTCTTATCACCTTTGAACAAATACAGAGGTGGAAGCACAGATTAGTTGGGTGGCTCGTCCAGGTCCACGGCAAAGGCTCATCCACTGGTTTTCCCTGAATCCTTTGTTCTGCCCTGTCTAAATGTTAGCCAGTGGAAAGAATGGGAGGATTTGGATAACAGGGGCAGCTGCTGCAGGGAGGCTGCAACATGATCTTCTACCAGCACTAGGCCATCAAGATCAAAGGCTTAGGACTATTCCTACCTTGTGCAGGATTCTTCCAGTGGAGACCCCATCTAGCTCGAGTTCAAAGAGAAAATGGAAGTGCAAATGCCCTCTCTATATTCACAAGCAATCGTGGGCACTGCAGCTGCATGGTTTATGTGTCTGTCTTCAAGCTGGTGCTCATGCCTACCTGGAATCCGTGTTTGCCTCTCCACCACGTGGTCAGCTCCTTTGGAGGCATGTCAATAACGGACACGATGTCTCCCACCTGGAAAAGATTGGCAAGGTCAGGCCCAGCTTGCAAGGGGGCAAGAAGGAAGCACGACTCCGATCCAGGCATCCCTCCCCGCTGCATGAAACCCCCAGGCTGCTGAATAACTTCTCCAGTGCAAATCCTTAGACATCTTGAGGAGCAAACGGCGAGGTAGAAAGCTCAGAGCGTTCCCCAACCTCCAGCATGCAGCTGTTGGAGCTATTCATAGGGAGAAGACTGTCAAAAGCAGCAGGCTCTCTGCCAAAGGGGACAGAACTGCTCTGATTAAGCTGCAGCGACAGCATGGAAAACTTTGGGAGAGATTTTCAAGGAGCTGAAGTCATTTTCGCTTCATGCCATATGTACATCTCAATGTATGCATCTACATATGTCTGCTTGTTTCCTTTCCTGGCAAAATGTTAAGAGCTCCCTTTAGTGTTCACGAGCTCTCAGAGAGTTTTCTTTATTAGAAAACCAAAGGGGCAGAGGTGACAATGTGAAAAGTCAGAGCAGAACTTATTACTTCAGCTTGGTATGGTGAAAATTATCAATAATGCCTCACTTTGACCTGACATTTTGCCCTAGTGGCTCTCAAAGGGCTTTTCAAAGCAGATAACCCATCTCTACCTGCCTGACAGGGATAACTGAGCCACAGGTACGTGAAATGATTCGCTCAAGGGAAGAGCAAATCCCCAGTGGGGAAAATTTCCCTGCTTGACAACACACTGAGCAGAGAAGCCCGAATTACTCCCGAGTACTGACAAGCAAACGCCAGGGTCACCTACCTGCACGACAGCTTAAATATAAAAGGACAGGGTGGGTTAGGGATACTCTGCCTTATAGCAGCCTGCTTGTCCACCTGGCACCCACTTGGGAGCCTGACAAATGGGGAGGACAAATGGGGACAAATGGGATTTTTACTTCTCGTGCTGCAGGCTAAGAGGAGGATCACAAAAACCCCTTGGAGCACTAACTGTTTTCATTTTTACTTCTTTTTTTTTTTTTGCCTAATACTAGCAGTACTCCACTTATGCTAACGTTGCACATAAGCAAGCAAGCAGAGTATAAAATACTGCTTGCTGGGTGGGCAAGACAAGAGACTCAGATATAGAGGACATTGCAGAGCCTGCTCTTCAATAGCTTTGCTTCCCAGCAGCTCCTATGCTGCATCAGGTAAGGTCTTCTTAATAGCTTTGAATCACCTCCTAAGCACTACATTCTTTGACAATCTGGTTCTTTACCTCTTCCAGGAGTAGAAATGCTTGAAATTTGACCTGTTTTAGACATGCACCCATTTAGAGGGGCACAGGCTGGGTAAAACTGGCCAATGGTTAATTAAATTGCTATGTGTCCACATACACACATACATAGATTGAAGATATTTAACATTTTAATCCATGGTACCATATGAGCTCTGCAGGCTCTGCTGCTGCTCAAAGACCAGCCTAGAATACGTGGCAGGATCAGTTTAATCAGAGGATACTAAGGCCAAGTAAAGCTGTATTTTAAAGATGATTGAACCCCTCTGTCCAGCCTAGTGCAAGTGTCTTTATCTGAGACTCCCAAGCCTCATCACTCAAAACATTCCGAAAGTGCATGAATATATTTCTGTTGCAAACACCCAAATGACACTCTTCTACATATGACAACATAGAACATTTAATTATTTACCTCAAAGGACAGCTCATCTGCTGCCTGAGCAATATACCTCTTAATGACATGGGCAGCAGCGATGGCAGGAACGTTAATGGATGATTCCTCGTGGACCAGCAGGTGATTCCCCTTGTTATCAATCTGAAACAGAGAGCACGGGAGATGAGGAGGCAGCTGAGGACAAGTGTTGGTTGTGGCAGGTTCTTGGTGCTCCTACACGGCAGGGATTTCAAGCTGATTCACTGGGACAGCACAGCTTGGGGGCCCCTTCAAGAGACCAGCGTGCAGAGCCATCATCCAGCACAGCACATACATTAGTGAAGAGGCAGGGCCACCCAAAGGGCACTGCAGTGTCCCCATGCACATAACTGAGGAGGCCAACGCTGTATCTGTGCATCTCTGGATGCAGAAAGGAAGGTGACAGTGGGGGTTTATGCCTCCCTTTAACACTGAATCATATTGTTTTTCTTCAAGCACTTAAAATGACAACATGAAAATAACTGTAAAAACTCTGCAAAGACGAAGTAACGTTCCAAGAGAGGCACCAAGGTAAAAAAAAGATGATGTCAAACTGAAAATGAGCACCATATTATTTGTTTCTTTAAGGGAACATGGTTCCTTATCCTGCGCTGCAGTCAGAAGCCTGCTTTCAAAAATGCCAAAATTTCAAAAATTCAAAGGATTTTGGGGTGGGGAACAAGCAGAGCAGTGGGAAAACGGCAGGAAAATGCACTCAATGCATAAAGGAGCATTTAAAGCTGCTCTGCAAGTGCCTAATAGCAGCTCTTTCTCTTCCTGAACCTTCCTGAACATTGGGGTGATGGCTTATTTTCCATGATAAAATCCGAGCCCAGGGAGAAAATAGCTCCTGTATTGTGGACATGGGGCCTGCTCCTGCTTGCCCTGTAATTTGGGCACCTTGGGCACCTCTGCAACAGGGAAATCAAGCTTTTGGGGGGATTTTGCAGAAGGATTATACCTCTCTTTGGAAATACAGAAGGAATTGCTGGGCATTTTGCTGTCCTGGCAAGGGTCAGGAGACAGAACAACGTGAGGTTCAGACTGTACCTCCATCCACGTGAGGGCTGGCCCACAGTTGATCTTGTTGCCTGCGATGGCCGAGAGACGGGCCAGATAAGCCATGAGCATCTGGGTGACCAGCTGGCATGGGAGAGAAAACACACAGTTTTCCAGTCATTCCTTGGAGCTGCTTCTTCCAAACTACCACAGCTGATCCATTAATACAGCTCTGGAAATATATTCCCCTTTGCAAGGGTGTCTGTCATGGGGAGGAGGAGGATGAACTGCATTTAGTGCTGCAATAAATTAGGCAACGGTTGTGTAAAGGAGCAGTTTCCTAATAGTGTCATAGGGGGATTTTTTGTGATTTTCCTTGTCTGGGGACATTAAATCTAAAGCTTTCTGCTCCTCGTGAATCTCCCACAGAAACCAATCATTTATATTACGCCCGTCAAACACATCTGAGAAGCAGTCACTGGAACAAAACACAGGCCATGCAAACCCTTAAGAACGTGGCAACTGCAAGGGGCCCCTTGGCAAAACACTAATTTTTCAAGCAACAGGGTTTTAAAAATACACTTAGCAACATCCCTTGCACAGCTTGGATAAGAGGAACCTGTCGAGGTCTTTCCAAAGCTTCCCTTGACATTAGGAAGCAAAAATCACAGCCCTGAGCATGCAGGAGTGTTTGGAACACTCTTCTCCTCCAGCATTTGTTGGGATTTGGTTAATTTAAGCCCCCCAAATTCCTTTTCCAGGTGCTTATTGGTAGCTCTGTGCTCCAAGGGCTGGATCCGTTACCTCCGGACTGTCCTTCAGGGCGTCGGAACGGGGCAGCTCGGCCAGCTGGGAGAAGCGGCGGTCGTAGATGCACAGGTGAAGGTGCTTGTCAAGCACTCGGAAATCTTCATAACTGCGCTTCACGATCCAGCTCCTTCCCTGCACCAAGAGAAAACAGCAGCACCTTTTAGGAAGGCTTGTCCCAATTTGGTTTAGCTGAGGAAAACTGCAATTCTGGCAGAAAAATAAAAGAAAAAGCCTCCAAATCCTTCCTGCCTGGGTACCACTGATGAAAACTGTCCTGAGGATGGAGCAAGCCACAGGTCAAAGCACTTGAGCAACAGTTATTAATCTTCCATGCAAGCCCTAGGATGATCCTCAGCAGCATACCGGGAAGCTGTAAATACGAATTTTCTATTATTATTTGAAGCTTCTATGGCCATTTTAGATGTAAATCCTATAAGCTACCAGGTATTTGGCTGCTTAGCTGCAAGCTCCCACTAGCTGTAGTCTGTCCAATGAATTCCAGACAACTCCAGGCTGTGATCCCTCAACTCCCCTTTCGCATTGCCAGGAATCACCTGTACCCCATGAGCCTGAGGAGAGGGAATCAGATCCCTTTAGGATGCACAAAATGGGCAACATCTGCCAGGAGGGGATGGGAAGGGGCCTCTGGGGAGCCCAGCTCCCCTGCTCACCTGCTCGGGAGGTGCTGCCGAGCTCCAGAGGCTCCGGATTGTTTTCCTTAGAACCACAGAGGTTCCATGGGCGCCAAGGGAGCAGCCAGGCCACCACCTTCCACAGCAGGTGGGTTTTACCACGAGGCACATGCTGAAGTCCCATTAATTCCTATTTCTTTAAAAGAAAAATCACTAAAACCCCTAGAATAAAAGCGAGAGGTTTTTTTTGCTATTTTATCCAGCAGCACTGAGGTAATCATGGAATTCCTTAAAAAAGCAGCCAATTGGATGTGCTCCCTGCCTCACTGCTGTCTCATCTTCCACTTGCCTTAGCAAGCTGCGTGGGAGCGGAGCAGCACCAAAGCCTGCTGAGATCTGGGCACGTGGCACAGAGCTCCTTGTTTCGTGCTCCTTCTCCGAGCGAGAAGAAATGTCAGGTTAAAGAAAGCGACAGAAAATAAAAGGTTCAGCCATTACCCAACTGATGATTTCATTCCCAGCGAGCCAGGGATTGGAATTGCAGTGCTGGTTGGGTAGGGAAGAGCAAATTGAAGGCTTAAATGTCCCCTCCCATTTCGTTCCCAGAGTTAAAAAAAGCGCCTCTGCTCCGTCATTTCTCAAACCACTCGCCTGACCACTATGGAAAACATACACGTGTCCAAGAGGAAAAGTAAAATATTGCGTTTCTGGCTAAATCCCTCCAACTCGGGCCGCAGAGGCCTCCTTCTTTCCTGATTTATTTATCTTAAGGCAGACGCAGGCCTCTCCTTTCTGGTTCAGGTCCTGAGAGAAATTAGAGGGATGCTCCGGGGAACCTCACCCATCTGCACGGGGCCCAAGACCAGGAGATGAAAGCAGAGAGCAAAAGTCACTTCGGTTTGAGCCTCCGGTAAGAAAATACTGAGGATTAAACGGCTGGAAAAACGCCAGAATCCCAGGAGTTTCGCCCTGGCCACGTGGGTGACTTTTACAGCTGTCTGGGTCTTAGGTTGTGTGTGTTATTCCAGCACGACCCTTTGGCTCCTTTTATTATAAATCATGCTGGAAAAGGGCTTTGAAAGCTTCATGTTTTTACCTGAGTCTCAACCAGTGCCCAAGCAAAGCCAGGTGAAGCCTTGGCGAACATCACCCTGTTCCATGAATGAATTTATCCCTCGGCCTTCCCGGAGGAACCGACGTTAATCAGGCAGCTCTTAGAGGTTTCCAGACAAGCTGTGATCTAAGTCCGCGCCGTTTCCTCTCCTCCCTGCAGCTGCGATTTCCCTTTGGAAAAAGCCTGGAAGGAACCCAAGCTTTTCAACAACACGACCTTGCCAGGGCCTTGGCACCATCTTCGCTCCGAGCAGAGCCAAAGAGCTCTCGTTGTGGGCTCCTTGCCAGCTTCATAAATTCTTTATTAGCCTAAATTATTGTCATTTCATTTTACTTTCTCGCCGGCGTGTAGCCCAGGAGCCCCATTCAAGCCCCACGGGATCACTGCTCATCTCACAGGCAAGGACACAGCTTTGGGAGCGGGAAATCATCAAAAAATCAAGGTAGAAAATGCAATTTCACACGTAACATACCCAGGCTCCCAGGCTTGTATCACATCCGTGCAGAGGAGCTGATTTTTCACATATACGCATATATATTTATGTGTGTTTTAGACTGAGTCCCTCGAGTCCACCCGCCTGAAGAGCTGCTGCCTTTCACAGGAGCCTACGTAGCACTTAATAACTGCCCTCTAGGTGTCTGAATGGCAGCCCCCCAAGCTCTTAATACATTAAACAGACCCTTAAGACAAGAAAAGGAATTGGATAGAAGATTTCCAGGGTTTAACTCAAGCTTAGTGGCTTTTAGCACGGACTATCACAGGCAAACACAACCAGCAAACCACTTTTTTGACATTAGTAGCCCCAAACTTTTGCTTCTGTGAAATATATTTCATTCTCCTACCCCACAAAGCAGTCAGGCTGGGGAATCCTGTGTGTTCTTCCCGCTCGGATCTTATCTTTTTCCTGGAATTCTCTCAGTCCCTGAAGCTCTTATTACTGCAACCGCTTCATAAATTCCCATAAAGGCCTCGCAGACGTGTTGCAAACACAGTGCAAAAATTCCCTTTTTCCAGTCTTATCTAGGAGGGATTTATCAGTCTTATCTAGGAGGGGACCTTGCTGCTTACTACACTCCTTGTTCTTGCACCAAGTCATGGCATCTCCAAGATTTTTAGTTGATAGGGATTTAGTCTTAATCCAGAGAATGTGTTTTCTTTCAGTCCATCCGAAAAACTCAGGATTTTTTACTGCTAGGGGCATATGCAAGCAGCAATCAAAGTGAAATTTGTTTTATAGCTTTTTTTCTTTTAATCCTGCCTCCCTCCTGCAGTATTTTTGGCTCGATGCGGATGCATCCTGCCAAAATCTCTCCCTGTTGCACTATCATTCCATGAGCTATTTCACACCTCCCTTTTAATTCCACCACGGAGCCAAATCTGACACCCCTGGTATCCGAATCTTTCCCTGGATGTTGGGAGAGGCCTTGAGATATCAGGGCTGAAGTCTCTCCGTGGTGCCAATGATCCTCGGCTGCTCCTTCCATGCCTTCCGTTGGATCCAGATGCCACGAGCTGGGGGAGCATCTGGACAGGGACATAGGCTGGAAGAAGAGAGGTGGATCCCAAGTGGAGAGTAGGGAGAAATTCCGGCTAGTGGAGCAGATTATTGGGAAAATAAAAAGGAAGGGGTGACTCAGCAAAGTGAGGAGGCCAAATCCCAATGATTTCATTTTAGTCTGATGAAGCCCCGAAGCAGAAGGTGTTGGAGGATCCCTCAGCAGCTGGGCATGAGTTACAGCCCTTTTCCTTAAAAATCAGCACCACAGCCAACCTCCTTCTCCTAGAACTAGGGAATAGGCAGGAAAAAAAGCCTCCTGCAGCAAGGGGACACAGCAAAACACCATGAGGTTGTGTTCCTAAGTGTAAAGCAGTGCAGGCTGCTAAATAAGAGTGGAAATGCTGGGATTTACCTGGCAAGAGACCTGGACAAGGTAGACGAGTTCCTTGGATTCGCAGCCGTTCCGTGTTACTTCATTCTGTTCCTCCGGGAGCGAAAGCTGGAGCAGGGAGAGAAGAGAAAGAGCAGGTCAGGGAGCAGGGCCGCGCTGGGAGAGCCGCATCCGCTCACTCCGGCTCCGGTTGGGAATCTGGGAAGGAGCAGAGAGCTGCTCTGTGTGGAGCTGTCTAACACTCCGTGCTCCACGTTTATGGATCTACAATACCACCAGATTTGGGCAACTTAGCTGAGCTTAGAAATAAAAATAGGGATGGGAAACGGAGTATTCAGAGCCAGGCGTTAAACACGCACCTTTATGAGCCTGTAAAATCAAGTATTTGCTGAGAGCGTCCCCATAAACACCGAGGGATCAGACACCAGTGATTTCTCCTGCCAAAATTAATTGCTAGATAATACGATTTATCTCCCTCCCGGGCTTCACATGGGTCTATGTATCTCGTTGCTTTCTTGAAGCAGGGGTTAAATAGAGCAGAAATCTCCTCTCAGGTGCCCTGGCTTCCCGTGCCAGCAAATACGCTCAGGATTTTACTTAAAAATAAAAAAAAACCCAATGATTCAAAGCAAAACAGAAGGTTAGGAGCAAAGGAGGCGGGTACAGACCCCAGCAGGTTGGGTGTTGTGTTGTAGAAGAGACGAGGAGAAAATGAGATGGCAGCAGCTTTTGCCAGCAGCTCCACATCCATGGAAAGGCTGATGCTTTTCCTGGCAAGGGCCAGGTCATTGTTCCAAGGAAACCCGGTCATCCCCGCCGTGGTTTTCCAAGATGGAATTCCAGCTTGCCTCCCTGGCAGACACACGCAAGCGAGATTCCTCGAGCTGAGCCGTAGCACAAGCTCATGAAGTTTCCAAACCACTATTGCATCTGCTACTTTTCCTGACAATATTAGAAATAAATAGAAATACTTCCTTCTTTTTCCTCCTCCTTTCCCTCTTTCTAATGCCTCTGTCGTATCTGTCCTCTCCTCAGATCACAGTGCTGGTCTGAGCAAATGAGAGGAGTGAGAAACCACAGGGCAAATACCACCTCTTTGCATCGCTTTGGAATGTGTGCATTGGGGGGAAAGTATGTCTGATGGCTAAGAGCAAGAAATGCGAGGCTCATTTTCCCTGCTAGGTATTTCTCTGCTTTATTTAAAAAAAATAAATAAAGGAAAATCTAGGGCCTGAGTATCCTTGGGACAAATCCTGGAGCAGCTAAACACCTAAATACTGGTTAAAGTCAGACATGTAAAATCACTGTTAAGAAAAAGCTGCTCTCCGCTCTGGTCTCGCCAGTAATAGATGCTACTTTTGCTATCTCCTAAATTAGCCCAGTGATTCAAGCACCACTTTATCTTCATTTACCTCAATCCATCATTTATATCAAGTCTTGCTAATGGAGCACCTTCCAAAAACCGGTTTTTGCTACCTTTGAAGCTACTGTTTTATTACCCTCCAAGTTAAAACCCCTTTTCACATGGGCACATTTGCCAGCTAATTATTCTGATAGCATAAATGTAGTTATCAGGTCTCTCTCACTCCAGCTTGTGGATCGTGTACAATCAAACCATGTTGAAGCAGCAGAGATGAATCCCAACCACATAAGTCTGCTAATATGGGAACTGAGGTCGCCCGAGTAATTTGCACGCTGAAATTCAATGCTGCTTTGCAAGAAGGGAAAAGGTTTGCATGAAGATGCCTCTTTTTCCACGGCTTGGACTTGGCACCATGTAGTTTGTACCTGTCTGAAGAGGCAATAGGAGCACCCTGGGCCAGGAGTTGCCTCTTTACTGCAACGGCTGGCTTGGAAAAAGCTTCCAACTCCTATCCCAGGACAAGCTGACAGCATCGACTGCCTATGCAGACACTGCTGCAGTTTGTTTTCTTCTTCAGCCAATATTTGATCCCCGAGCTTGTAGAGACATCAAATCTCACAGAGTTTTATCAGAGAGGCTTCTTCCAGACTTGCCTGGATTGAGTTGTAAGCGTTTGAGTCCCATCCATTTATTTCATCTAAACGTGCAAGAAGGTCACTCTCCACAAGCAATGAAATATTCATAAAAACTCCTGGGATGCAGTCATGAGGGAGTGCATTAGGCAAAAACAACTTCGTGTTTGGAAGCAAGAGTGTTTTTCTGCTGTTAATAAAGACAACCTAAGGAACGTGCACGTGGAGGGAGCGGGGTTTGCAATTCCTCACTCTGTGCCTCTAATTCCGGAGGTTTCAACGCCAGCAACACGTAACTCGCCAGGGGGTTGCGCCCTGAAGCTGCAGAACTTATTGAGCTGCTGCCTGGGAATTCGTCGCCTTGAAAACCTGGAGGAGAAAGAGGCTCCAAACCAACCCGCTGCTGCACGTTGCAAGGAAGGGGCATGGGGAGGAAAAGCAGGAGCCCAATGCAAAGGCTGCAGAGGGTTAATTTACAACTGGCAGAGGCTGACTGGGCCCTCTAAAGCGCCTGGAAAGCAGCTCGGCCAAGGAGGAACACGTAAGCGAGGCACAAAACCAACCCTGCTTTGGCTCCGGGCACAAATGACGCCGCTTTGGGCTGAGCCAGCAGCAGAGAGGAGCTACTGCGTGTGCTGAAGAGCGTGGGGCAGGAGCGAAGCTCAGCACCGCTTTGTGCCCATCTCGGGGTGCCCTGTCCCCGTTTGTGCCACTTCAGAGCAGCCCCGAGTCCTGAAACAGCAGCTTGGGAGGCAGCAACGCGGGCAAAGCCGCTCCTGGAAAGTGCAAAAAGGAAAGGCCTTTTAAAGCCAGTTAATTATTTACTGCTTAGGAATCCTGCAGTCTAGTAACAACATAGCTGTCTATCACAAAGGTTTTTACAGCATGGATAAGCAGTTTTTTTAAGGTATTACTTTGTATTCCAGGTGGTTTTGAAGACAGATACAGGAAGGAATAATGAGAAGGAAGTGAATTATATTTTCATCTCACGAAGAAATTGCTGGTTAACCTAGCCTCGTAAAATAGAAGTGTTCTAGGTGTTACTAGCAGCAATTTAGAACATATTTACGAGTGAATAATGTAGAAAATGTGGTTAGGGGGATGTCGATTTGGGAATCAGTGAAAGATTCCTCAAAATCAGGAAATAACAACGGGCTGCACAGCCATTCACCTCCCTTGAGATGAGAACTAACGCCAGGTTGTTCCTAGCTCCCCTCTCAGCTAATTCCATGTATTCCAGCAACACGGCCCTCCCACGGACTTGTCCCTTGCAGAAAGGCTTCCAAAGGCCACAGGGTGCTGCCGACCACGGAGCGCTGGAACCGGAGAGCCCCGAGCTCACACAAAAACACCACGAATCCCCCCCCGATTTAACCCTGCAAAGAAAATGCTGCCTGTTCAATCACCACCGGATTCGAGCGCTTCGCTGCCACTCTAACGTTTGGGGCTGCCCTAAAGGAATCCCTCCAGCTGCTGTTTTATTTATTTAATGTGGGGTCTGTATCAAAGTCAATGACAGGAGATGCTCGGCGGCGGCTACTCACCCCCTGCTGCCACGATCCCGCTCTGGCCACGCGCGGGGCTCCGAGCCCAGGCCTAAGAGCTCCACGTCTCCCCGTCGGCTCCCGGCAGCGACGCGGAAAAACCTCCCAGGCATCAGCTCCAAAAGCGGGGGAAAAAAATCCCCAGCGATCAGATGAAACTCCGCATATTCGCTGCCTTGGCTGGCGCTTCCTCCGGCTGCCGCCGCTTCTCCGCAGGGATGCGCCTATGGAGGGCGGCCAGGACGCGGAGCGCCGCGCGCCGCGGCCCCGCCGCCCGTTTCATGCTCGATTTGCGCCGCGGCGGCGCTGCCTTCCCTCGCGTGGGGAAGGCCCCGCGGGGCCGCCGGGGATGCCAAGGGAAACAGGGAGCGGCGGGAAGCGGCGTGAGGGGAGAGGAGGCGGCCGCCGCGCACCGCTGAGGGGAACCCCGTCCTCACAGCCCCCTGTTCCCAAGGAGTATTCCCGGAAGGAACCGAGCGCCGAGGACAACCAGCTGGCTGCCAAAATCCTCCCTGTTAACGACCCACAGGCGGTAACGGGTCTGAGGGGGCCGTGCGGTGACCGCCGCGTTGGCCAAACGCCACCCGCTTCAGCAGCGCCCTCCCCTCCTCCTCCTCGCCCACGAGTTTGGTTTCAATTGTACGCACACACGTGGGAATTTCGGGATTTAAAGGAGCGTCCGTGTGACTTTAGAGCCTTTTCTGCTAGTCCTAGGGCTGCTCCTTCCCGCTCAGGGGAGGCATTTGGCCTCCAGGCGCTTTGAAGAGCATCAGGAGGTTACCCTGGATCAGCCACGAATCCACCAACCATTTCCTTACTTGATATTTATATATATTTCCTGTCAAACATTTCCTTACTTGATATTTATATATATTTTCTGTCAAACTTTTCCTTACATGATATTTATATATATATATTTTACCCCTGCTTGAAGTTTAACCCCTGCTTGACGCCTGTCTGCAGCATCATTCCCGAATCCCTATCGCACCTGGGGTCCTCGTCTGCTAATAGGAAAAATGACAGGGATGAAAATTGCTTCTGAGGGCGGAAAAGCGTTTGCAAAGGCAAAGAGCGTCCTAAAGTGACCCGGGAAATGCTAGAAATGGGAAAACATTGGGCATTTCTCTAATTTCATAGCTACGCGGAGCTGGAAAGGATCTTCCTCTTGCACAGGAGTATAAATTTTGTTCCATTTTTACGCTGCTATGCAACTTGCTCCCATTACTCCTACGGGAAAGCTGATTTTTCACAGCGACTGATGCGTTTGGCCAGAAATGTCTTATTAGCAGCTACTGCACAAGGAAAATCAGGTGCCGGTTCCTTTCCCCCAACACCACCATTGAATTAAATAGTTAATAATAAAACTCTTCCAGCTGCAAACCAAGCTCTTCTTCCAACAGCGATTCCCACAAAATGGGATGTCTCCCGTTTCTGAAGCTGCTGCCAAAAAGAAAGGCCCAGCCTGTCTCCAAAGGAAACCAGCTTTAGGCCCTGCTTACCTGAAAAAATTAATCCGGGATGTTTGGAAAGAGGCACTTTGCTGCACCAAGCAACATGCCCATGCTTGGGCGTTATTCGTTAGCCCACAGAAAGCGGAAAAAATAAATATTTTCCACGTTACTGTTCAAAGCAAGGCGAGCTCAGTGTAATGAGGGGTTTCCATAGCCTCGTTTGGCATTTCTGAAACACAGCAACTCCAGGAGGAGGATCCTGGATCCTCCCGGGAGGATCCTGGCGCGTTGGGTACTTGGTTTTTTAATGCTACTGACCTTGCACCTAGCTGCAAAGCAGCACATTTTCCAAGGGTCCCAGATAAATGCATTTTAAAGCGTACGCATGGCTTCGGGTTGCTTTTAATTAGAGTCTGTGCTGATTAACACTTGTAAATAGAGGCATCTGCCGTTACCACTCTCTATTTCCATTTCACGCCCTATTAATGTCTTCTATTGCGATTAATAGAAAGCAAAATTGGATTATACAGACACTCATCCTCTCCGAGCCTCTCTGCCGTGCCGAGGTTCCCACGTTACTTGGAGACACAACGATTTTTAACCCGTTAGGACCTTGCCTGGGATACCAAGTAAAACAGTACCTCTCCTGAGAGTGTTTCTGCCTTTCTGGTTGGAGTCTAAAATGAACCAGCACTTCCTGGTGTGAACTAGAATATTTAAAATTAAACATTTTGGCTGTTACGGTACCAAAAAGAAGGACAAAATCAGCTCAGGCTGGGATCCGAGCTCCAGCCGGGATTCGCTCTCTTACCTTGGTTACCACTAATGCAATTTAATGCAATTAAGAAATGTATAAATGATATAACCCCCTGGAAAGCACTTACTTGCTGGCCCCTGCGCTCGCTAGAGGGCATTGCACTACCGAAGATGCCGTAAAAGCGAGGCTCCTGTGCTCTCATTCCCTTGCAAAAGCTGCTGATCCCGAACAATGGAGACCTCGGAGAGAGGATCCGGCCGCTCAGGGCTTTCAGGCAAAAACAAAGAGCCACTTATGGGGGAGCTCGATTTTCCCTTTCTTTCTTTGCAGAAAAAACGGCCTTTCTGGTGCTGCCCGCCCCCAGGAACGGGCTCACTGCAGAGTTTTCACCCGTTATGGTTAAAAGGCTCCCTGGCAACATGCGCTAAGGATATAAACCGGCTAGAACCTATAATCTGTTATCATTTGGGCTTATTGAGAAACGCATCCATCCATAGGCAGAGAGCAAGGCAGTGAATATGGATTTTTAACAGCTCTGTAAGGTGCGTAGCACTTTTTATCTTCCTGCTCACGGCATTGCCTAAAACTGCTGACTTTCAAGGAAAGTGCATTAAAACCAGCGAGTTGGTTATGGCCACGGGTGGTTCCCTGAGCTCCAGAATCCCTTAAATTTCAGCCAAAATCTGCTCTAAATTTCATGAAGTTCAGGACGGGAAAGGAGGGGAACGTTTTAAGGGAGCACGGACACAGGACAGAGCTGTAGGGTCCTCGGGGTCCCCACTGAGGAGCTTCACACGCTTGTTTGAGCAAGCACCAAGGCAAGGAAGGGGTTAGATGGAAGAATCTCCCCCAGCTGCTCCACTCTGGAGCTTGGGAAGATGGAAAACAAAGAGGAAGGCTCCCCAGCCCAAGTGATGAGATTAAAAAGCAGCAGCAGAAATGGGTTTGCTATGAAAAAGGAGCAGAAACGACCCACCTTGGCCAGATGCTGCATAGAAACTTCACTCTAAGAGGTCCATGAGAGCATCACTCCACCTGTAACTTGGACTCCTGCTTGTCAGGCGTGCAGAGATGCCCGGACCCGGTTTGTCCCTGCTCCTCCTCGCGTCCCCATCCCGTGGTCCGGCTCGTGTCTTTCCCAAGTCAGGATTCAGCAGCAGGTATCTCCTGTGCGGCTCCTACACCCACCACCATCTTCTCCTTTGAAGGCAGGGGTGGCCCCAGGGTGTCTGGGCAACCTACACCCCAGATGAGGGTGCAGAATCCCAAGCACAGCCCAGAGGTCCCTACCATTCCAGGAAGGACTAAGGAAGCTTTTATATGGGAAGCAAATTACCTTTCCTAGTGAGACATCCTCACCTGCCACGCAAGCAACCCCAGTGATGGGAGAACTGGGGTGATTAGATAAGGAGGGTGACTCAGGCACCCGAAATGTCACCAGGGGCCTCTGCTTAATGGCCACGGATCCACAGAGGGATCCACATCCTTGGGCCCCAGGGCGTCTGCGCTGCTACCGCCGCCGTCCGGAGGGCCCTGAAATGATTCCCGGGGTGATTAACACTGGGAAGCAGCCGAGAACCCGGCTCCAAAAGCTCCTTCCCCCCCAAACCTGCTGCTTTCCCTGCCTTTCCAAAACCTATGGAACTCGAGGGACTTGTCAAGAGCTGAGGAGCCTTCCAGCCAACGCCGCCCGGCTCCAAATCCGAGGGAAACGTTGGTGCTCGTTAGGGGATGAGCAGAAATCAAGGCAAAGCGCTCGAGAAGCCTCCCTCCTACACGGATATTATGCTTTTATATGAGCTTTCACATTATGCTGTAATTACACAGTTACATGACACAATTAGGCCTTGTGTAGGAAGGCCGGAGCGTTATTTATGATTAAAATAAAAGGCATTCAATGGCATTTAAAATAGTGGGGTGATTTGAAGAAACTATCCCCATCTCATGAGAGAAGTTTGTCAGAGCACAACTATATGGTTATCTATATGACCAGGGGTATATTCTTAACTATAGGAGTTCAGATAACACTGTGTAATAGCTGGGCTGGGGGGCAATGCAGATGGGAAGCACAAACAGGGAGGCAGGACCAGTTTCTCCTGCCAGATCCTGGTAGAAACTTGGAGAAATGACTGATTTGAATAGTGAAAACAGGATTAACGGCTTTAATCTGGGTATTAACATCTTTTTTTTCCACCAAGAGAGAGATGTTAAACCTTTAATAGGTATAAATATGGGCACCAATACATAAATACCTGAACTCAGTGGGAGTTTTGGGTTTATTTAAACCAAATCCATGGGGAAAATCTCCAAAAAGGGACTGGAAGTTAGATGTTTTATCCGAGGTTTTGTTCCCCGCGTTCTGATTTTGCTCAAGGGTTGATACATACAGTCCTAGCTGGAATAGCCCTGCTGAAAGGCACCACTCAGCAAGCAGCAAAAATGCAGCTTTAAAACCAGAATAGTTGCCACTTTTGTCACCAATTTTCAGCTCTACAATAAAAGAGTCAGAAAGGGGATAAAAACAATCACGTCGAAGCCTTAAATCTTCAGCAATTACCTGAAAAACTCAGGTTTCTTTCAACAACTAAAAAGCTTCTGGTCTTCGCTGCTGTTGAAAAATGCTCCTGCAGAAGAGGCTCTAACTAAAAATGTGGTTTATTTGTAACCCCCCCAAATTCTTAAGCTGCTTTTATGATTGCATTTAATGTTATTTTTTGCATGGTATTTTAGAAACGCCAGCGCTGGAAAATCAAACTTGTAAAATGGCACCAAGAAGCATCCTCCTAAACATCAATTGCAATTTCATGACTAACAAAAAATGAAGTGTGTGGGGGGTGCATATATAAAAAAGACAGTATGGGATAAATAGAGGCTGTATCACGAAGCACAAGGCAGTGGAACCTCTGACATTTTCTGTCACCAGAGACCATCAGCACTTCATTAACACTGCCTTTTTTTCCACGGTTTGTGAGTAAATGCATTACCTAGCCCCAGAAAGGCCAAGGGGAAAAGATGAAATTGTATTTTCCAGCACACAAGGACACACACAAGGCTCAGCCCTTGACTTGCCTGCCATGGATTATTCAGGATATGGGGCAAAAGCAGTATATCATATAGGCATATATATCATATAGATGTCCAAAACCCCCGGGGAGGAAGGAAAATGCATTTGCAGATGAAAAGAGCCCAGCTCCTGTATAGTACCCAGTGAGGAGCAGCAAAAGAAGAGCAAATTTACAAATTTACTATTATTTACCTTCAAATTTACTATTACTTACCCTTGAATTTACTACTCTTTACCATTACACTTACTATTATTTACCCTTAAATTGACCAATACAGGGAAAGCTGCATCAGGGGTCACAGAGAGCTCTGAACCTGTTTGATTTTCACTCTAAAAAATCACAGGCAAAGGGGGCAAAGTTTGGGATGTAACTGGGTAAGCTCCTAATTAGCAGCCTTCAAAAAACCAGGGGCAATTAGAAGCATCTATTCTTTTTGGCCTCCCTGGGATCTACTAGTAATTGTGGGTAATTAATCTTAAAAATATCTTAAAAATATCTTACTTCTTCTAGAGAGCTCCCGGTAGCAGAGCAGGCAATGAAGGACAAAGCTCCATTTTAGGGGGAAGAAAGGGCTGTAATTTTTTCATGTTATAAAAGAAAGGAGCAGCACGAGCCCTGCTTTGTAATTTAACACTTATTCCTGTTAAAAGGCTTCTACTTAATTTCCTCAGGAGAAATCTGATGTTACCTTCCAAGTGGACAGGTCTAAAAAAGCAGAAATGAAGGGGAGAAAAAAAAAAAAACTTAAGGTAATGAAAATGGTAAATGAAAATCATGAGTTTACATACTAAAAAAAAATAATGTTTTTCTGTTTACGACTTCAGGATGAAAATGTGAAACTTGGGCCATTTTCAGTCATTTTAAAGCCTGGCTTTTAGAAATGGCCTATCTGGAGGAAATAAAGCTGGGTATTTGGAGCAAATAAAGAGATGTATAGAAAATACATACTTGAAAATACACAGCAAGTGATTGAGCGAATGTTTACTAACACAACCCCTCCCCCTTGCTGCTATAAATGCCAGCAATGAGAACAAAACCATGAGAAAAATGGTTATTAAAACGAGCCCTTCTTGGCACACAAGATCTATGAGTGCCACAGTACACTGTATTTTAACAGCAGTCTTGTTAACAGGGTGACTTACTGTATATAGAAAAGTATAAGAGTTTTAATTCCCTATCCCACTATCCAGTGCTGGTGAAATAGGGGTTATTTTCCCGGGGCACACAGATTCCTTTTGAATTTTTAATCTCTTCTAATGATACACATAATGCATCTTTCTGCTTTTTCAGGCCATTAAACCTCCAGGAAGGGCATTTTTCCAATACATCTCTCTTCAGTAACTAATTAAACCTATTTTTTTTAAAACATTTCTGGGGCATAGTGTGAAAGACGACGTACGAGAGCGGCAAACGGCAGCAGGTCGGTGCCAAAATTAACAGTGGGGCTTTTTATGGTCTCTTTTAAGATTAACTTTACACGAGTAAAGGCTTAAGCCGCACAAATACTCTTGCTGTATCTTCAATGCTGAAAAGAGGTGGAAAAAATAACCTGGATTTTTCTGCAGGAGGGAAATTTTTACAAACCTGAGGGCCAGAAGGTTTCGCTGGCAAAGAAGAGCCAACTAAGTGCTGATTTCCCTGGAATAATTTGGGCCCTGCCAGAATATATTTGGCCTGCAATGAGGAAAAGCTCCCTGGGTTCAGATAGTGAAGCCTGAGCAAATTTCATCCCAGTTTGCAGGCTAATTTCATCCCAATTTGCAGGCGGGGGAATGCTCCAAATGAGCAGGGGCTCAAAATTTGGCCATTTCCCAGGAGGAGAACCTACCACCTGGAATCTCATAGGTGGGATCTTGTGCCACGAGGAATTCTTTGGAAGAGGCAGTCGCAAGCTGGAAGTGGGACTGGGAAATAGAAGAATCCGACAACTGAGGTGAACTTACTTGAATATTTTCCTAAGTTTTTTTGGCGTGGAGAAGCTCGGCCTCCCAAATTTAAAAATGTGTGGCTCTTGGCAAGAGGCTGTGCCAATTTTCAGGGAGTTGTAGTTGGAATTATTAAGTTAATAGAAGCAGTTTCCACATACATGGTGGACATGGTTGTTTTTATATACCCACGTCCTTAAAGCAGCCCTTGCACCATCATTCCCTGCCATTTAGAAGGCAATAGGAAAGGAACCGTCTGGAAGAGGGAGGCCTTGGTGTGGAAAAGGGGAATATTTCATGGTAAAAATGCATTAATACTAATTATTAATAGCACCATTAATTTCCCAGCTTAAAGGGGGAATCATCCCATTTTGTATAACTTGCCTGCACTGCAATATGTAGTGCAGGACCCCCCTAACCCCCTAAGAACTGAGTTTGTGCAGCTAGAAATCCTACTTGAATTCAACAAGCTGTCCTTGGTGCTAAATACCCTCTCCGAGGTCATCCTGCTATAATTTAGGGACTTCTTCAGCTACCCAAAAGTGAGGGTTTTTTGCTTAAAACATTAACAAAAGACCTGGGAGAGACCCCAAGGACTTCACATTCCCTGCTTGGTGCTTAACCAAACCCTAAGATGCCTAAGTAACACTAAGCAACATTTGCTTTGTATTAATAAATCAAATTTGGACCAGAACATCTCTGGAAGAGGCAAAGAGGTTTGGTTGGACCTGTCAGAGTTGATTTCCAACCATCTCCTAAGGTGAAAAGCCAGGATATTAACATGTTCTGCACAATAAGATGGTATTATAAGTGACACAAACGTTACAAAACAGTCTGAGCGCTGCTTGTTCACAGCATTACCCAATTCCCAACGTTATAAAGCTGCATTTCTACCATGCACATTTTAACAGTGAATAGATTTGGAGAGTTTTACACCCACCACCTCCTGAGATGCGAAGCAGCAAGTTGCTATTAGGTGCCAAGCTGTCATTTCCATCCACATTGCAGCCCACGGCTATTCTCTAGGTCTCCTTTACTTGGATAGCACCAAGCAGAATTAAGTATTAACCCTGGATACTCCTTTACTGCTTCTTTTATGCATGTTCTGCAACTGGACTGCCACCCAAGGGAAGAATTATTTTAAATAGGAGCCAAATGCCGGAGCACACTTCCCAGTAGGAATTTTCCAGAGATTGGAGAAAGAAAAATTAGAGGAAAAATAAATTTCTGTGGCAGTTCTGCTGCATGGAATACAAGGGAATAAACGTGTACCCCTCTAGAACAGCAATTGGGAGCAATTTTGGGGGTATTTTGGTGACCCAACTGCTGCAACACACAGTGCAGAGCTGATGGACCCACACAGATACACATGCAAGCTAAAAACATACATGCAGTTATCACAGGCAGCTCAGTGCCTGTTGGATGCAGTGACATCACCGTATTCCCAGGAAAAAAAGCTCCTTTCCAGGCTCGAAAGGCAACACGTTCTGCTCCAGTACACCAAACAACTCCGAGCACAGAGACCCTATTCCTTTAGCATCAATTAAACATTTGGGAAGCTTCTCCCGTAGCCAGACGACCACAACAGGGCTTCGAAGGGAAAAGAAACGTGGGCACTCACCTGGATGTTGCCAAAATCCACGTTCTCGTAGTGGAAGTGGGCGCACTCAGCCATCTTCGGGAAGTGGCCCTTGGTGAAGGACAACCTGGAGCGGGTGCAAAGCGCTCGGTTAGGACGCGGGGTCGCTCGGCTGCCGCTCGTCACCAAGTGCTGCCACAAAAGCAGCTCAAAAACCATTAGCTACTAAAAACAGAAGCTGAGGGAGCAGGGGGGGCTGCTGGCACAAGGCACCCAACCAGCGGAGGCAGGAAATCGGTGAGGAAGGACAACTACGTGGCAAAGGTGGCTTGGAGCTTTGCATCCTTCGGGCACGTGGCACCTTGTTATGAGGTTTAAGGAGCGGTGCAGGGAGAAGCCGCTGCGCCCTGACCCGCGCCGTGGTCGCGGTGCGGAGGAATGACCTGACCCGAGACACGGAGCGAAGGAGAACGTTACCTGTGAAAGGCATCACAGCCCATCAGTCCCGGGGGGAGGTATCTGAGGGTGCAGAACAAAGGCTATTTATCCTTTGGCTTTTTGTGAGAGTCAGAAGGGAGGCATAATGATTCCCAAGGGTCTCCGGTGGCGGCTACCGGGGAGATGCTCTGGCTCTGCAACGTGCTCTCGCCTCTGCTGAAGCTATTAGAGCCTCCTATAGATCTTGCTGGGGGAGAGCCAATGAGAGGATCGTTATCTAGCTGCCTCTTCCCACGGGAATGGGAGTGGGAAGGGAGACGCAGCGGCATCGGGCTGCTCAGCACTAGAACAAAGATCCCTCAGAGCGTTGGAGCACCGAGGAGAGGGGATGGGGACGCCCAGAGCAGGGCTGGGCGCTTACAGGCCTTAAGTCGGCCTTATCAGCAAAGACAGGGCGAGGGATCTGGGTTAGTTTTGAGCCCCTTGACTCAGTGCAGCTCAAACGCAGGAGGGGCAAAGGGAAAGGCAAGAAACCTGCTCTTACTTCTTCACATTCTTCACTTTCATGCTGGCTGTGCTGCCGCACGTGCGGAGCGGCAGCTCCCCCGGGATGTCAGGGATATCCGCCCCTCTGGCCTGCAAGGAAAAGCAAAGGGAGAAGGAGGAAAGTCAGAGCCAGTTCCCCAACGTGGATCGCCCTAAATAAACCCATCTGAGCCAGTCCCCCAACATGGATCGCCCTAAATAAACCCATCTCTGGTCGACTGACTGGTATGAAGCACCCGGTGACTTGGTGAGAGTTTCCTTGGGAATTAAGAGCATCTCCAATTTATAGGTCTGCAGGAGAAAATAATTGATTGCAGTAATAAATGGGCCATATCTGTAATGGCTTTGAGGCAGAGCTGGATGCGCGGGCTTTAATTTGCCAAGGAACAGAATTTCTGTAGGAAGGCAAATATATATTTTTTTCTCATTTTCACAAGCAGGTGGGATATAAAAATGGGTGAACAGGAGTGACAGGAGAAGATGGGGCTTCTGGCCAACCTGCAGCAGTGGGAAGAGCCTTCCCTGGTCTGACTCAAAGCAGCGTAGGCAAAACCCAGAGCTCTGGGAGGTCTAAATGTCAGCATCTCGCTGTGAAAAAGTCATATTATTCTCTCCTTCACAACAGAATTAGGTCTAAATTTGGCTGGAAAGGGAATTTCTGCCAGCAGGGATCCTTTAGCAGGAGCACACGGGTTAATCTGGGTTGCTCTTCTCATTCCATTCCTCCTCCTCGTGAGGAATGGAGATACATATAAAATATATAGCTAAAACTTAAAGCTGTGCACAGGTATCCACAGCTGGAGCCCTGGGGAGGATGATTATCCCCCAGGATCTGTCTCCAGACAGATATTTGAACAGAAAGATATCTGAACAAAAAGATATTTGATGGAATTAGATGGATTTCGGAACCCAGAGCGCTGGGTTCCGAAGCTGGCCCTGAGAATCTCCCAGGAAAACAGCTCTCCTTCCCAATTTATCTTCCCAAGATGGGAAATCCGTGCTGTTCACAGGCTTGGCAGCAGAGCGCAGCACTGGCACATTCCAAATCCACTCGGAAAGAGGCAAAACTGCCAGGGAAAGACGCTCTCCTCTCAGACACAGAGGCCTCTCTAACCACCTACGTTTGCTCCTTATCCAGTGCAAACTGCCTGGGGGATGGGGCTGGAAAAAAAGGAAAATCCGGGTTATTTCTGGCTCATTTTCTCAGGATATAGGGTAAAAAAGCCCATGTGGGGAAGTGGAGTGGCCCAGCTAGACAAACCTTTTAAAATCTTATTGTAGAAGTGCAATAGGATGGAGGGAAGGCAGCGAAAGCCCAGCAAGGAGTGAAACTCTGAGCACTATGAGCATTCCTAGCACTTGCATTTCCTGTCCCTGTAGCTGGGCAGGATTACGTGAAAATGAGGGAATTTTTCCTCCAAAAAAGGACACTTTTCCCTGAAAACTTCCCTGTTTTTACAGGGGAATAGGAATAGGCTGGCCTCCTATGTCCTCCCCCTCTTTGAGCAGCTACAAGGCCTCGAAGCAACCCCGATTAGAAAGAAAAAGGGAAGCTGAACTTCGTGGGCAGCTTATTTCTTCTAAATGAGATTAGCTCAGTGATCCACATCCCAGCAGCTCATCCCACCAAGGGCGACTCCAGAGCCGGCCTGGGAGAGCGCGGGGCGCCTCTTAAGGCCCTATATGCAATATAGGGACTATAGGGGCGCAGAGCTGCTCCCCTCCTGTTGTCCTATATGAGCTGATCCACTTGCTAACGTGATTTGGAAGAGCAGGAATTTCCATTTTGCACCAAAGCAAAGCAGGTTTCATGTGATATATGTGATATATGACCCAAACAGCTCCCTTAGGCCATACACTGGGCATAGGGATGCACCCTGGATTCCCTCTGGAATGAATCAGGATGGAAAAGCAGGAATTCCCTATCCCAAATCCCCCTGGCATTTGAGTGACCAAATATCAAATGCCCATTCCCTGAGCAAATGCCCAAATTATTGGCCAAGCAAAAGGAATAACTGAATCTCAGTGTCTTATCCCTCGAAATCCAGAGGTTTTTGTATTAACTGATAGACCCTGATGTTTTCAGCATGAAAACAAATAAAATCAAATACAAACAACAGAAAAATATCTGTACTTTTACTCTTTCTACCTCTTCTTGAAGAAGCCACCATCAAGACTGCAGCGCTGCTGTACAGCAATAATAAACTGGCACCAAAGGAGAGTAAAAACCTTCTTTAAACCTATACAATTCACTAATATCCATAGGCTTTTATAAATTGAATTTAAAAATAGCTTTCTCCTCGCTCCCGCCCCAGATTTAACCAAGTGATATATTGAGGTCTCATTAAAAGCCTTCGTTACCTCCACGAACTGCAGTGTTATCTTAGCAAGTACCAAAAGCTGAAGATACTACAGTTGTCAGTGAGAAAAGCACTGTCATCACAGGGATTTCTTTTTCCAAAAGTATTTAAAATATCTTTTTATATAAAAATATAAAAAATATTTTTAAAATTCGATTTAAAAATATTTAAAATTTCTATTTCGAGCTCTGACTTCAGTATTTTCACCTTGTCTCCTGTGCAGGGCTGCCTGTTGGTTGAAATCAGCCTCCAAATGGTGACATCTTCCTGTGATAGCAGGACTTGAAAAGGGTGCAGGAACTTTTTATAAAGGAATAAAGATGTTTATAGCTCCTTGTTTAATGCTGCTCTCCACAAAAACTGGACAATTTGGGGTGAAATTGGGTGAAAAAGGCAATGGAGGAAGACAGGGAGGCAGGGACAGAGATGGGGAGTTTTGCCTAAAGAGTGGCAGAGCACAAATCAGATGAGCAAAAACAGAAGGGAACTGCAATATTGCAGAAAAAATACCAATTTATGCTAAAGTTAATGACAGGCTGAGCAATTCCATTTTCCAAATTGGAGCAGGGAAGGCAAAAATGGCACATTTGAAGGTTACCCAGCAGGCCAGTTTGTGCTGTGGGAATAGGAGCCTGAGACAGTGAGAAAAATAATATGACTAATAAGACTAATTTCTAAAATTACACAATGTAAGTAGGGGAAGATGTAACATATGACAGTCCTTGAGAAGTGGTTGTGCAGTTCTCCTTTTGTCTAATCCTATAAAGTCTGTCCATCTAGTGATGCACCTCAATGTAGTTCTCTACTGCACAGGATTTCATAAATACTGCAAAGTCTCCAAAAAGCACCAGAAATGCCCCAAACAAGCCAGATCTCCGATACAAATTCACTAGATTTTTGCTACATCATAAACACTAACAAGAAGTTTAAAAACGAAGTACAAATGCTGAGTGCAAAGATGACAACAAAAGTAGCAATAACCTAAGGTTTAGAGTCACTCAAGTGCCCAGAATTAATGTCAGAAACATGAAAAACAGTTTCTGCCCTAATATATATATATCTAATATAGTATAGGTGGCCATTAAGTCTCCAAACATGGAGAAAAATCTGCAATTCTGCAGTTCTGTTCAGTTGGAGGGCCTGAATAACACTCAGGCTACTGTTATTTTCTCTGTAGATTGGCCAACGTTGGGCTGAAACGTTCCTTTTTCCACAATGCTGGATGCTTCAAAGGGCACGTTCGGAAAAGTTCCCTTGGTGCTCAAAATTCTTGTTGGAAAAGAGCCTAATGCAGAGTAAAAATCCTTGGGTCATTATGTACCTTTTAATTTGTTAGCAGAGCTGCTTTGGGGCACGCTTTAATGGGGCAGGAGCGTATCCATGCTCATGCTCTCTCATATAAACTGCCAGAGGATGGGAAGCATCCCAATATTCCTAAAACTAGCACGGAAGCTGTGGAAGAAACAAAATCCAGCAGTGCAGGGGATTCTGGAGCTGCTCAGGAGTGAAAAAGCAGCATTTATAAAATGCAAGTGGGTGTTTTTACCATAGCGCTGAGGGTCTCCTCCCAGTCCGGCCTCTCTCGGGGGTGGATGCTCCTCTGCAGCTCGGGCACGAAGTCATCTTCTTCGGCGTGTGCCGAGGGCTTCATCATCCTGCCAAGAGCAAGAGCAGAAGGGTTTGAGACTCGGGGCTGGGGTAACCTGATCGCAGCCAGGTCCTGGGGCTCGGGTAACCGGCTCATGTGACAGAGGCTTCCGAATCCTGCAGAGTCCCAGGGGCTTCTCCTCCTTCCTCGTTAGCAAGCCGGCCAAAATCTGATCATCGGATGATCAGTCAGATACTTTTGTTTCGTTGCTGCATAATTTACACACAGAAACACGGGAAAAAAGGGGGGTTTTCTATACATTTCAGCCTGTATTGCCCAGGCAAACAACGTTAGCCTTATCAAGAGAAATAGGCACAAAACAGGCATTATTTCACCCTGAAACAACCTCAATTCCTGTCCCAAGAGGCACAAAGTGAAATTCAGGGAGAAATTCAGGATTTATTGGCACCCGCTGCTTTGCAAAGGCTGCAAAAATGGTACTTAAACACAAGGGAGAAACTTAAATCGCTGCATTCTTAAGGTCAAATTTTTAGGGTTTGGAAAAGGCTGTGGCGGCCTCTGCTTTGGGCTTCAAAGTGTCTGGTTTGGCTGTTTTGCAGTTAAAAATGATCCCATAAGAGCTGTGTGACATCGGAACGTGTTGGAATGAGAGGAAGAGGAGGGTTCGACCAAGATCCTCCTTCCCACCCGTCACTGTGGGAACTAAGAGCTATCACATGGATGCTGCCCATGAATTAGAAAACAGCAAGCCCAGATTTCCATCTTTAAGATCATTTTGGAGCACAAACAAAGCACAACCCTGCAAGGTTGCATTGCTCATCACAAAGCTGGTTCCTACGAGTAGTTTCCATCCAAAAATTTGCTATTTCCTTCTGACAAACCAATCTTTTTAGTGCTGAAACCCCTGCCAGGAACACGGGGCTGCCCAAGGACACAACCCAAACACAGCAGCTTCATTCTCCGTTACCGCAAATTCCATTAAACAGCAACTTGACCTTCAAAACCGACAGATTTTCAGAAATTTTAGAGATGGAAGAAACCAATTGAGATGCACAAACGTCGTTGATTAAACAGGAATTCTTACCTAGCAGCCCATTTATTTTTCTAAGCGTGGAAAAATAAGCATTCCTTATTTTGCCTTATTCCAAGCATTCCTCCTAGAATTATGGAAGTGACATGCACAGGAGTCACCCATGTTGTTTCCAAAACACTGACCTTCAGTCATATAGAAATAGCCAGAAAATAAAATAAAATTGAATTAAAATTAAAAATTAAAAAATAAATATTCAAAATACTAAAATAAAATATTAAAATAAAATATAAAATAAAATCAAGCTGATGGTGCCAGATGATTCACGGGTATAAGATCTCAATTGCAGCTATAAGGAACAGGTTCATCTCTTGGGCATTATTGGGCACTGCTAATGAGGCAGCCTTTGAGGTATGTATGTTATCTATATGTTATCTGTTACCTTAAGGGTGGCTGGTTGCTTTCTGCAGCAAATTATCCCGATTCCAGTGGAGTCCTGGAAAACAGACCCACATTTTCGGCATAGGGATTTTTCCCAGCCACAAAGATGGGCAAGGCGCGTCTGGAATATGTAGATATATACGTACATACGCACACATATAAATATATATATATATTCGATGTCACTTCAATGTATAGAACAAATAAAGAACAAACACACAGGCATCTACTTCCCACACGTGTGGAGATGGAATAAGGTCTAAATAGGCTGTTTTTCCCATGGATTCTTTTCCAGGGAAGGGAAAACGAGGCACATATAAAAGGCATATACATAAAAGGCACATATAAAAGGTGATGTCAACACCGAGTATTTGAAAGCAGAATTATTAAGAGGACTTTTCCTCCTATATAGGAAACAAGAACTGAGAGACCTGGCCCGAAGTGTATAAATAACTGGGCAAGAAGTTGGGATAAAGGGAAAAACCCTGAAGTTTCTTGATTTCTGACATCAAATTTATACCACAAGAATAGCTATGCATTGCTATTAACTGTGTATTGGGGAGAAAAACAAAGAAAAAGGTAAATTAAAAAAAAGGCCACAAATTCACGCTCAGTCCAAGCTGCAACTAAATTCTCCCCAATTCCCCCTTTCCCAAATAGACTCTGCAGCCCCAAACTAAAGGGAATACAGTGGAATAATCATGCAATAGGGAAAGCAGAGATAGCCGGAGAGCCCCAGGGAAAACAGCAGGAATTGGAGGCCTGACCTGAAAGGGGATTTAATTTCCCCTGTTTTAAATCAGCCCTGTCAACGCCTTATCGATCACGTCGCGTCCATCTGGGTTCTATAAAATCAGATTTTCAAGGGCTGGAAAAGGCAAGACCTGCCAGGTCAGCTTAAAACGCCCCTCGTAAATAAGCAAGGGGCAGATTAATCCCTGACCACAAAATGAAAAGGGTTTTATTGGGATTGATTGGGTGCCCTACTAAGTGGAGAGCTGTAATTGCTGCTCCGGACAGAGCTCCATACAGTTGGGAAGCCCAAATCCGATTGTTTAGGGAGCTGCTGGTAGGAAAAAGGAATAAAATTGCATTGTTTTAGAGTGAGAGGATAATGAAAAGTCCATATTATCATTAGGCTGGGGAGTGATTTAGGAGATGTGGCCTTTTCTGGGAATGTCCCCAGGGGAACTGGCGCATGTGGCCAAACAGGGAATGGGAAGAGAAGCCTTAGCAGAAGCCTCAGCATGACAAATACAGGTGAATTCGATTTTACAGGGCTTTTTCATTCAAAAACAAAATGTAGTTTCATTCAAAAATACAGGCGGTGCCTCAAAATTGTTTCTGCTTGAAAATTTTCAGCTTTTTCCTCTTGAAAATTCCAAACTGAGGCTGGAAAAGCCCACGTACCCCAGGAAAAGCGACGGCAACTCAGAGACCACCAATACTACCACAGAGGTGAGCGAATGACCCAGCTACTAATTCGCATGCGTCCTATTCAATTGCGTGTTTAAGAGACAGATTACGAGGTCACAAAGACAAATTTCAAGCAGCTTTTTAGTTTGGGGGGATTTTTCTTCCTATAAAATAATTTTTTGAAAATGATTTTTCGCATTTTTGCACCGCCAACTGTTAAATTCCATACTCAGCCATCTGTCAGAAGAGAAACCTCTTTTTTTTCCCTTTAAGTTAAGCTTTCCTGCAGGACTATATGACATTTAAAAAACAGGAATTTCAAAATGAAATATTGAATTTTTGAAGTAAAAATCAGCAGTATCTGCTGATTTCATCTGCAAAATTATACTGGGGACAAGTCTGATCTGCTGCTAAAATATCTGTCCAGTGCTGAGGAGTCAAGGCCGGAGATTCTTCCTTCTCCATATTGTTTCCTTGCCCCGTTCCGACTGTCTGCTTGTGCTTTTAATAACGGTCCCAATCCAGTTATCTGCTGAAATTACCTTTGCTCAAAGGTTTAATTGAAGGTTCAGGCTTCAAAATAAGGGGCTGTTTATTAACATGCATGTGGATTTAAGCAGCAGCCCCTGATCTGCCAAAGGAAAGTTCCCCAACTTGGAACTCTTTCCCATCTCACTGTTTTGTGGCTCAAATTGGACCTGTTTTCTCTTCCATGGACCTAAATCAGCAGAACTGGGATATGCACCTAAAAGCTCTGTCAAAGTGGGCTTTTATGGCATGGATTCACTTTGGGCATAATGGGAATTTCTTTGGGTATTTTAAATAAAGTCTTGCAATACTCAGCTTGGATATTAAAAGGGTTTGTAAAAATAATCCCAGTATTTTCATGCCTTTGCATGAAAACCAACCCTCTCTTTGCTTTCCTTACCAAACAAACCTGGGAATTTCGACCTCAGCAGCAGCAAGCTCCAAGGTTTCCACATAGATGGAGGATGGGAAGGGACGTTGCTCACCCCCCTAGGTGCTTTTTATCATTATTATTATTATTTCTGTGGATTTATACAGATTTTAATGGCTTTAAGGTTGGGTTTATGCCCGGGAGAAGCTGGAGAATAAACCCTTCAAACAGCCCTGCTAGTGAACACTCACTAGGACCTATGACTAAGAACAAGGCCATTGCAAATAATGCCGTGAAAAAAAAATAGCCAACAATTTTCACCTTTTTCCACCAAAAGCAACCCCTCCACTTGCCTCGTGAGTGAGTGGTTATAGGGAAGCTCTTAATCACAAAGGCTGAGCAAAGGTGAGTTGCATATTCACAGGCTACGCAAGGGAGAAGAGGCATTTGCAGGTGAACAACAAAGAGATTCCTTTTCCGAGCGCCGTAAGGGAGGGGAAAATAAGTGTTTAATTGCCTAAAGAGATGCCAGCTGGGGGATATATGGAAAAGCAAAAGGAAAAGCACAAGCAAGCAGGTTTTTTTTCCTGTTTCTTCTGCTATAAGACAAGATTTCCGCATTCTCAGCCTGCATCTGCCCAGGGAAGAGGAATAATTTTTCCGACGTTTAAGTTATCCCAGGTGGGATAATTCGGCGAGTGCCCGATGTGCTCGGCTGGTGGCAAATGCCCCACTCACCGAGAGGTGTTTGGAGCATCCGGAGGGGGATGGGGATGTGCCCACCGGCGGGCTGGAGAGCGGGAAGGTGGCTGGAGGATCCAGGAAGCCCCACGGGCTCCGAGTCAGGCAGTGACTCAGCAGGAGGGAAAAGGAGAGGGAAAAACGGCAGGCAGGGCCACCTTTTCCCAAAGGAGCGGCAATTATCCCCAAAAATCCAAGGAGAGCAGGGAGAGCTGCGGGCCTGGAGTTGGCCTGTTGCGTAAGGGCTGTGCGTGCCGTTGTTGTGCGTCTCCGGGTGTTCTTTCCCGCACACCTGAGCCTGCAGGAAGCGGAGCTGCCTTTAACCCCTGCCTCCCTGTGCCCCTGGAAGGCAGTGTCCTTGCAATCCCATGGGCAAAAGGCTTGGGAAACAATTTAATCCCAAGGGAGGCACCTGCCAGTGCAGGGAATGTGGGGAAATTCATATATCAGGCAAGGCAAATTCCCTTCCATTGCTTTTCATCCATTTGGATATTAAGAGGGGAGGGAAGGAATCAACAGGCAGCCACCCTGGCTAAGGAGCATCCGCATCATTCCGCGTAGGACCACACAAACATCTATTGCTCCCAAACACCTCGAGAAGCCAAAAAACTAGGAGAATCCTGCTGAAAATGACCCCCAGTCTCCAAATCCACCTTTTGATCCTTTTTTAAGAGGCCTACGGAAAACCCAACGGGAATAAAGTAGGTTTTTGCCCTTAAGCACTTTTTATATTCAGGGCATCCAGCTCTTGGCAATTGAGGCTGCACCGCAGCCTCTCCTTGCCCCGGGAATGACATTTCCCTCGGGAAGGGGAACAAATAATTAAATAAATGAGACGTTAACCTGCTTGAGAGCGCGCCTGCTGCTGGGGGCACGCTGATTATTTTTAAGGCATTAAATATGTTAATGCAATATGGTGCAATATGCTGACTGAAGAGGAAGCTGAGACCAGGAAGCTGCCCCACACTTGCTGCTATGGAGAGATCTGCTGAGATCCAAATGATTTCTTTTAACCCAATCAAGATATATATGTGGAAAACAAAGCTTACCATTTGTATTAAGCTCCGGGCTCATTGTAGGAAGGGAAAATATTCCCTGATGTGATATTTTCCCTTCCCATGGCCATTGGAAGGGAATGGGCAGCGTTGGTTTGATGTAGCTGCTCCGAAGAGGGTTTTGGGATTAGAAAAAGGGAATGTTTGGGCAACAAACAAGCAACGAGAAGTCAGTGCAGTTCCCATTTCTGCATTTCTGCTGTGAGGATGACGACGGTGACTTCCAGAACCTGTATTTCTGGTTTGCGCCCTGCGCACCTGCTGCTGCTCCCTGCACATCAGCCCTGATGAACGATAAGGAAACGTTTTAAAAACCCTAAACCAAGGGCTCTCGACTGCCAAAAACCTGCCCTTTTGGGCTCATGTTTCCTCTGCACGACCATGGAGTTCATCTGCAAAGGCCTGGAACGTTACCTTGCAATTACGCTAACGAGGAGCGTGGTGCCCATCGGATACTCACCCGCTATCCTGGGGTTTTGGAGGAGGTGACTCTGTTGGTAACTTAGGCAGGGCCTAAATAAACCTCCTCTTCGCTATGTGAGCCCGACTGCATTGCAGCTCTGGCTCAATATCATTTAATAACTTGTTAATGTCCTGTTTTCTTCAACTAGTTTTTGCCTAGTTTTAGAAAACCACGTGGCATAAATGTCCCTAAGACTATGGTCTTAGGTAGTCATGGTAGTCAAGGCCAACCTTGAATTATAGACATATCAGGATGCAAAACGCAGGACTCGCTGTAAGGATTTCTTGCCTTTTCCACTGCGAATCTTTCAGCATTTTGGATTTCCAAAGCCCAAGTTCCGGAGTTTCAAACTTCGGAAATATTCCCTTGAATTATTCAGACGTTTTGCAGAGCAAAGCTGAACAGCTTGACCGCGCTTGCACTTTAAAACGCAGAGGCAAATTAAAAATACATAAATCATACTTTAAAAGGCGCAATTTTTAAAGACAACGTTATCATTTCTTAAAAACTTGACTCCTCTTTTTTAAATACCTAAGAGGGAAAAGGTCAAAATCCTCCATGGATGCCAAAGCAAGACGCTTTAATCTCACCCATCAATCAAACGTTTGTTCATAAACAGTGACTCAGAGCTGCTAATAAAACATTTGCCAAGGAAGAAAAATACAAAAAAAAAAATTATTTTCCCCCATGATATCTCAGAGAGTTCTCACCTTCCGATTCAATCCGTGATTGAAATTTCCTTGTGCTGTTTTCCAGCATTGCAAGTCTATTAACCCCACCACATGCAGGTCCCCAGCGGATTACGGATGCAGGGACTGGAGACAAAGAGGAACAGAAGGAAAATCCAAAGTTTTGCAGGGCATTTAGCCCAGCACGAGCACTAAGGGCTACCAAGCTGGGTCATTGCAGAGAGCAACACGTTGCTCCCAAGCTGGAACAGGAGCAGATCCATTGGTAACTGCGGAGCCACTAGAGCTTGGACATGGATAATGCCCCGTGTCTTGGCCATGAATCCATGGATTCTTCTTCCATCTTTGCAATTTCCACCATCAAAGGAGCATGGTTGGAAAAGCCTCCTCTGATGCCCCTTCTTACACTAGCCTTATTTCTCCTTCTTACCAGCAAGCAGAGATTACGAGTCCCTAAAAATCTAAGAGTTTTCCCATGGGCTTCACTTCCTTGGGAGGGGAAGCTGGGAAAGGCTCGCGCTGAGGGGAAACGTTGCTTCCCTTTGGGAAAAGGCTCTCCAAGACCAAATTCCAAAGCCTTGGATAAAGTCTTTGCACCGCCTGGTTACATGGCTCTTTTCAAGGCGACAAAACCCCTTGAAATGCAGAAATGAAGTAGAAATTAAAGCATTTTTGCACGGTCTAAATCCTTCTTTAGGGCTGAAATCGCATTTGCCACGTTGCCACCCAGCACGAGGTTATAAACCCTAGGGGAAAAGCGTGGAGAAACCCTCGACTACTCAATGGGACTTTTAATAGGGAATTTGCTGGATGAGACGTAAGGAAGAGGCAAGAACCCAAGGCTGGGGTTCATTAGCGTGGGGCAAGGAGGGCTCTCCAGTCTCCAGCATTATGAGAAGTGTCAGATTAAAAGTCCTTGATTAACTCCGTTAGGATGAACCTGCAATAGTGGTAAATATGTAACCCGGCAAGCAGATTTTCTAATAAACACTGGGGGTTTTGCTGATTTACAGCAAGGATGGCGCAGGAAGAGAATAGATGAGGCACTACAGAAGGAGAAGCACCAGACCTCAAGGTAGGAGCCCATTTCTCATCAGATATCTCCGGCTTTCCCCGAAACTTGACAAATATTTGGGGCAAATCTCTTAATTTCCCTTCCTTCTTCCTCCTTTCCTTCTTCTTTCCTTCATTTCTAACAGCTAACGCAGGAACAACTGGGTGTCGGATACTGTATGAAGTGGAACAGCTGAAGGCAAATGCTGTTTTAAAGGCTATAATTAATATAAGGAGGACAGTTCTGCAGAACAGAGTGGAAAGAAGTCACTGCAGGAGATGCAAAAAGCAGCTGTGATACTCGTGCAACAAGGGCATCTGTTTCCAATAAGTGGAATTTTTGTAGGTTAGAGCAAATCTGCCAATTGCTAGGCTAGGAGCAACATTCCTGCTGGAAAAATAGGGGAGTTTCTTGCCTTTTCCCATAGTGAGGAGCAGGATGGTAAGCGGTGCTTACAAGGGGCAATGTAAATTTTTATCCGTGTGCTAAAAAGCGGGATGCTGAGGATCCCGGATAAAGGATTTCTCCCTAGGAGAGAGGGGAGGGATGCTGAGTTTGGTCACGCTCTGGGCTCGTAGCAGAAAGTGGGAGGAAAGAGGGAAAAAGGGCTGTCGCTACCAGCACCAACATCCATTTGACCTGGAGGATTCCCGGAAAAAGGGGAGCTGCTTGGATAAAAGCTGCACGAGACTTGACTTGCACCAGGTCACCGGGTCTAGAGACACTGAGAAGCAGTTTTCCTAAGGCAAAATCCGAGGAGAAGGGAAAACAGAGCCCTGGGGAGGGATTTGGCAGCCCGGGAGGATCTCCCCTCCTTGGCTTTCCAAGGGTGGAGTTACCCTAAGCTACCAAGGCGCCCAATAACCCATCAGAGAGTGAAATAAGAGAACTCGTGTCCTCGGCCTCCCGCAGCGCCGGCCGCAAATCAACTTGGGGTTTTGTTAGGAACAGCCTTGATCTGTAAAGGAGGGAAAGGGCGCTCGGGAAGGCAAGGTTTAAGCTAGACTCATTCTAACTTAAACTTAGCTCCTCGTTTTTCCCCACCATTTTCGAGTTCTTGGCCCTGGAGTCAAAAATCCCAATGGATCCTGGCTTATTTCGTATCAGCCAAGCCTGGTGTGCAGGGGATGATTCCCTCTGGAGATAACGGGCGCTGTCTCATTCCCCAGGAATTTTAACTGCACGATAACCTGGCCCTCCAGCACCTCCTGATCACGTATCTGTGGCACTTAGTTATCCATTAAAAGGGAAAAAAAATATAAACTCCAGTGACTACAGCTATTTTCACGGGCCTGAGATAGAGGAGGCAATAGGGCACGCGTTTGCTGCTGCTACGGATAGGATTTATTTCATTTTCCATTCAAACAAAGGCAAACTTCAATCCTATCAGCACCCACGTACTACCTAATTTACCCAAAATGCCTCCAAGAATATTGCCCATTGAAGAAAGGGGGTGCTGAATCACACCTTGCTTTATGGGTGCTGGTGAGAGCTATAAAGCAGCCTCTGACTGAAGGACGTGATTAACCCTTTTCCATTCAAATACCCAAACACTTGAATGATTTGCAAACACGTACGTTGGAAGCCCACTAATAACAGCCAAGTTGGATTCGCCGGGCGAGAAGGAAATGCTGCTTTTCTCCCCTCACCACCCCAGCCCCAAATGCACGATCTAAACCCTGGAACAACTGCATTCCTGGCAGGAACAGCACGGCTTTGCAATCCTCCATTTCAAAGCGGATTTGAGGCACGGGAGCCCTGCGGAGCGTTGATCCGGGGGCGATGTGGGGATCGCACTGACCTTTCGGCTCCGTGGAGGCTGCTTCCCGGCGGGATCGAGGTGAAAGCGGCCGCGTAGACGTTGGTAAAGGCAGCAGCACGGGTGCCTCCCTCCATGTTGCGCGCGGAGCAGCCGGGAGAAGGGCTCCAGCTCCAGCTCACTGCTTCCATGCCCGGCTCCCTATTTCCCGGCGCGGAGCATCAGCTGCACCGTGGGCTTCCGAAACCCGGGACGCTTAAAATCCGAGCGGTATGAGAGGGGATACGGGAAGGAGAAGCCCGGAGCCGCTCGGCTCCCATCCTGCCCTCCCGCACGGTGGCTGATTCATGTTTTCCCGAGGTGGCTGCCGGCTTTTCAGCCTTAACCCTTTCCCAGCCGGAGCAAAGAGATGGGAAAGGGTTCCTTTGTCCTCGGCGCTTCCTCCGTGCCTAGGATGGTCTTAGCTCCATTCCATGACTTGATCCCTACTGGAAGCTTTGGCACCGCTGCAGCAAATGAGCGGCGAGGGTCATTAATGCTATTCCCAGGCTCTGCCGGCTGCACGGTCATGAATATTGCATGTTAATGGCTCTGCTTGCTCCTTGCTGAAAGGCTCACAGTGTTTCCTGGCTTTCCAGAGGAGGCTACAGGGCTTAATTTCTTCCTGCACGCACGCAATCCGTCTTCAGAAGGAGCTGTGCAAAGAGATATTGCAACTTGCAGGTCACACGTTAATCCCTAAGTGGGGAATAAGGATTAGCACCTCTCTTTTAATGGCATTTAAAAGGCTGCAACCTCTTAGGAGACCCCCCACCGCAGTGCGGATGAGGAAGCATCCGTAGGAGCCCGGGAGGTCCAGCAAGCCCAGTGGAAAACCAGGATGATGGATGACGGGCTCGTGGTGCCAGCTTTGCCATTTGCACGACCTTCATCGAGTAATTTCCATGACCTTCATCAACTAATTTCAATTCAATTTCAATGGCAGAAAACGTAGATGGGTAGAAAATCCCATCTTTCACAGACCAGATTTCAGGTGTGAAATACAAAAGGAAACGCAGTCAACGCAGTTGCCTTCTGCCTAGTCATAAGTGCTTGGATCACTGCTGCTTGCTAGTAATATATACTCACTGGCTGGTCCTAATGTCCAGGTACAGGGATGCTAACCCTCCCAGGAGGAGGAGAAAAGCACAAGGTTTGCTTTTATTTGCATGGTATTCAGCACATTCTATAGTTTAACCAGAGAAATAAACACTGACTTTCACGGTGAACACAATAATTGTGTACTAAGGAATATTACTGAATGCATTTCCAAAGCCGTTCTGAAAGAGTTTAAGACCACTCAAAACTGCAGCCTGATGTAAATTCGTGCAGCTTGGCCAGCCTGCACATGAGCTTTTTATTGTGACTAGAGACAAGTTTGGACAGTAACAGATCTTTTTTCCAATGCAGACAAGAGCCAGGCTCCAGCCGGCTGCTTTTCATACTCATTTGGGGCCTAAATTACCATCATAATAACAAAACAAATTAAACTTTTTGACCCAAATTTAATTATGGGAGCAGAGGAGAATGGTATCACTTAGCACGAGCTCCAATTTGCTGTTAAATTAACAATGGGCTTAGAGGCATTTTATCTCTTAACCCTTGGGGTAACGGAGGGCAGGGGAGAACCAAATCAAGGAAGAAACCTCCAACAGGGAAGGATTATTATTATACAAAATTATTCAGCTTTCCACCACCTAGATAAACTTGAGGAAACTGCACTGAGAGCTCCTGTTTCAAGCGATTCACTCCCCAAAAAGGCTCCTGTTCGTGCACATAAAGGATAGGATTATCCAACAGCAATTCCATTTGGAATTTCTGCCAATGCATCCCATTTTCCTTGGGCATTTTCCTGGAATTCAAACACCCGAATTTAAGTACTCTGCTTAAAAGGATATGGATTCTGAGCTAGGTTAGATCCGATGTTTAACCTCTATCATTGCTTGAGATTAGCTAGGCAAGGAAGGAGCAAGGATGCTGCGAGACTTAGCATAAGTTGTCATTAAATTAAAAATGCATTGCAATTAATAATGCATGCATGCAAGATCATGTAAGGAGTGCTTTTGACTCCAAAAGCAAACCAAGTTTCACAGGGAAATATTCCCATGACCACGTGTATGTGTATTTATATGTATTTGTGGAATGGTTTTAAGCCATATCACTTATATTGGGTGTTAGAGTGATAATCTTAGCTGAGGCATCGCCCAATGCGCACTGGAATAAATACTGGGACCTACCGGCCAGCTGGACCTGGCTGAGGAAACACTTTAAATTAAACCTAGGTCTAGCCTTGGATCAGGGCTATTTCATTGCTGATGGACAGAAACAGGTCACAAACCACTCTGGGGAAGCACGAGACAGGGCATCTACCCTCTGAGTCACAGAGCACAGGCACCGTAGGCTGCGCAAGCTTCTCTGCTACGTTGTGGTGCCTTGTTCCCCTCCTCCTCCTCTCGATGCAGGAAGGATAGGGTGAATCAGAGCAGGAGGAAAAACAGGCTGCAGGTTGTCAGCGCCACGGCCCTTTGGAGCCCACAACGCCTACAGCCGAAGGGATCCTGGGATTCTGGGAAGTGGCCGCACAGGGATGAGCGAAATGCTGAGCGGGACACGGCAGCGTCCAGCCCGTCCTGGGCATTCCCAGTCTGTTTCCCACTCCGGAACTGAGTAGGGAGCACGTTGTTCATGGCCATGAATGTGGGTGGGGTGAGGCAGAGAATTCTGCACTAGGAGAGAAAGAGCAGGATTCCTCCTTATTTAAATCCTTAGGAATTAGCTGGGTAGAAATTTGCCTCCCAACTGCTCAGGGGTGGTTTGCGCCTTGGAGTTTTGTTCTTCCTTTTTGGGACAGGACTCGACACCCTCCAAAACTAGAAAACAAACCAATTGCAAGGTTACTCACCCAGCGCAGGGCATTGGGGCAAGAGGAAACGAGATCAGATGACGGCTGACACGGACACGTTTCAAGGCACCCTGGTCAAAGTCCTCAACAGCGACAGCTTCTTGGCCACCCAAGGCAGCACCGGTTTCCCATACATGAGAGGCCAGCAGGAACAAGCACAGTCCAAGAGCAACCGTAAAAGCGATTTTATCATTCACAGATATTGCACAGGGGTTGAAAAACGGGGGATGTTTCCTCCGCGTGTCCCGTCTTCCCATTTCTGAGCATTATTCCATGTTTGCTCGGGTCCTTCCCCAGCCAGCTGCCCCTCGCGGACCGGCTGATCCTCCCTGAGCTTCCTGGTGATGGTGGTTTTGTCCCACCAGCCCCACGGTGCCAAGGGCTCTGAGGGCCTCTTTTCCAGAGGGAACTATGAAAAGGAATGGCTGGAATATAACCAGGGCCACCAATGTGGCTGTAAGAGGTGACTGCTCCATCAGGAGAGCATTTTAACACTTGCACAAGTTGCTGCCTCTGCAAGAGGTGCTGGATTTGCAGCAATACTGATCAGACAGTGCATTTAAAACCAAGTTTTGCAAGAGATGCAAAATTGCTTCCCCAAAATTGCCACATCCCACCTGGGTTCATCAGCAGGGCTGCAATGCAAACTAGTCTTCAGCTTCTAAAGCTCTTTTTTAAAGGGTTGCTTAAAATACATGACCTAGGTTTACTTCGAGGACGCGATATTTGCCAAATAAAACAAGAGTATTCCATAATCTTAAAGCAATAAAGCCAACTGATAACCTGTTATTTTTACAGATCAATGATAAGTCACAGCTGATTTGATTCAAATTCTGGTAGTGCCAAATACCCAATCTTTGAGAACTAGCAAACTGCATATCCAATTACTGCTTGTATTGCTCAAGGTAAGATTATGAATTTTAAGATTATGAAAATAAAATGGATACAAAACAGGCATTTTCTGAAGAGTTAAAGAAAGAGTTGGAAGCAACAATTACTCAGTGAAAATGGTTTTTAAAAGTCTTATTAGTTCTTACTAGAAGTGGTTTCAATCAAGATTTAGGGGTTGTTGTTGTCAAATATTCTCTTTTTACTGCCCATCTCTCTGCCAAGGTAACTTAGAGTGTACAGAAAGGAAAGGGCTGAGGTCCTAGGGAGAAGGATGTCCCCACAAGAGGTTCCTGGGTGACAACAGGGACACACAGGGGGAAACCCTGTTGTCCGGTCCCTGAATGGACTCTAGGAAACAACCCGCTCCCTGAAACCCCCAGGCCCTGCAGAAAGGCAGCGAGACATGTAAGACACAACTTGTCTTATACCTCCTAGGAGAAAAGAGAAGCCCGGGCACGCTGAACACAGTAATTTATGTAGAAATGCAACTGGGCAGGTTCATTTAGTGCAAAACACACACAATTTTTGGAGCTTCTACATCCAAATTCCTCCTCCTTCCTCACCCCTTCCGTGCCGAGCTGCACAGGTGCCGTCTCAGTGCTCTAACAACCGCATTGACTACGACCAAAAAAGCTACCACAGTTGAGAAAGGGCGAGGAGAAAAAGCAAAGAGCAGCTTCTGAGGCTCGGCTGCTCTTACACTTGTTTTAAAATGGAACTAAGTTGTCAAAAATGCAGTGAAGGTTCACTGGAAAATTAGGTAGACGTGTCCCTAGGTGTCTCCTATCTAGGGTTCTGCAAAATACAGTCTCTAATCTACTTTGGGACTCCATAGACACTAAAAGACTATTTTGCAGATAGTGCTCCTGAGCAAAAAAACACAGCTGAATAGACCCACACTGAAATTACATTGAGGATAAAATAATCCGCGCTTCTTGGGTCCTTCCTTGTGCAGAAGGTTGTCGGCAGGCTCAGTTTCAAGAGTCTACACAAAACCTGGCTGTCATCATATATCAAAAGGGCTTAGAGGGATTTTATTGGTTTACTAGGATAAATAGATCAGGAATAAGTCTAATTTCACGAACATCATCACTTGCCACGAGAAACCAATAACCAATTCTGACCGAAGAATTGCCTGCCCTCGATGGATCTCAGCTACTTCAATTAATTGCAGATGTTTTGGCATCTCCAATCAGTTGTTCAAAGTCACATAGAGTGACTAAACATCCCTCTTGTTCTAGCAAGATTTTTCCTGGTTTTGCTTTCAAGCTCAATATAAAATGATGAGTTTCTTTGCCCAGACCCGATACCCACCTGGGCAAGCTTTACAGCGTATCCTTGCTCAGAAAAGGCTGCTTCCCTCATCCCACATTGCAAGGAATACACAAATCCATGGGAATGAAAGGGAAAGCAAAAGGTCCTCGCAGGCAACCACAAGCTGAAGGGCCAACATTCTCCAGGGTGGAGGAAGCTGCTCCTTCTAGGGCTGCACTCTCCTCAAAACCCATCTCCGTAGCCTACAGACTTACAAGTTCAATGAACAGCTTAAGGGAGAGAAAAGGCTGAAAAGAGGGAAACGCTGGACACAATTCTATACATTTTTCCACCCAAAAGTGACTGTGAGATGGTCTGCACAACTGGCATCATGACTTTGCATTGATTAAACACAAAATACAACTTTTTGCTGTCATCTTGCAAAACACCATCCCTTAGCAAGCTCCCCGAGAACTGCTTGTGAGTGAAGTGCGTGCAAATAGTCATTGCAAAGCTGCATCCCATGCCTGCTGGAATTAAAGACTCTTACCAGACGTAAATTTGCTGGAAATTTACCTGGAAATCGCTCTGTGGTGCTGTCGTTGCCTTAGAGGCCCTGTTAAAGCGCCGCTACCAAATACACTGGTTGCAAACGGAAAACTCGGATATATTTGAAGAGGGGGAAACCTTTGTTGAGCTTATAAGGTTAGGATTAATTAAGAAATATCATAGTCTCATCGGAAAGGAAGGAAAGAAAGAGCAATGGAAGTCTAGAGTTTAGCAAGTACCACTTGGTACCATGTTGAGCAAGTTAAATGCTCTCTGTTTATGTAAAAGATTCTGCCGTTTGCAGGGAGAACAAGTGCACTTTATATTGATGATTTTTCTGGAAAATGTTACCAGGTTGAACCAAAGCAATCAGCGCAGAGTTGGATCGAATGCAGGTTAAAAACTGACCTCTACGCTCTGGATTTCTGCAGGTGCATCTTGAACGGCAGTGAGAACAATTTGGCAGGAAAAGAGAGTTCCCAAATGACAGTTTCATCTTTAAATCAACACCAACAGCAGCCTTCTATTAAACAGAGTAGTAGCTGCACAAGGTCAAATATGCCTCTGAGTTCAGTGGCAAAAGGAGGTCACCAGAAGGGCCTCCTTGCTGTAGTTCCTTGCCAAGAGCTAATCCCCCGGAGCAACAAATGGGAGGGCTGCAGCTCTCACCCAGGACAGGATTTTAAGTCCAAGACTTACCTGAAGGTGTGGGTTCAGTACTTATGTACACCCCAGATTCTGCAGAAATTGGGTTTAGGGAAAAGAGCAGAGGGGAAGAACAGCTGGGTTTACAGAGCTCTGCAGTTTGCATTAGGATAGAACATAAAACCCTTTCTACTTATGCTGTAGATGTATTTCACCTGGAAATAGAGGGAATAATCACAGAAAGCCCCAGAGCTCTGTTTCCAAACAGCTCCATAAGCAAATCTGTAGGTAAACTAGGTTATATATACAGGTAGCTGCCAAGCTTTTTAGTTCTGTAATGCCATTGGTGACAATTATAGCCAAAATTTCAAGCACCTTCTGCACTAATGCTCCAAATAATGCAGACACACGTGCATGTTGGCACGCCAAAAAGCCCAATAAAGCTCCCATAAAGGCAATATATGCGGGCACACGAAGCAGAAGCTGATGTACAGCAGCTGCCCGTGAGGAAAGGCACATGCAGGATCTGCACACAAATACAGCTGCTATGTTGCTGGAAATCATTCTTGCTCAAGGTCATTAGCAGAGTTATTTTAATGGGTTTAACTCGAGAGCGTTTAGAATCAGTTTTAAAAGGCAGCATAAAACAGGCGCTGCTGCGAAGCACAACAAGAGGCCAAGGACTTTGGAGCTCTAAACTAAATATATAAGTAAATATAGAGTAAATATATAGTCCTAGCTGGTGTTAACCACGCTGGGAGAGGGTTAACTGGATTCTGCTGACTCACGAATGCAGCAGCAGGATCATTATCCGCTCCAAACAAGATGAAGCTTCGTCCCCTTGAAAGGCAGCACCAGGACGAACAAAGAACCTCGGAGCCAGGCAAATCCCAGGGAAAAAGCAGCAATGGGGTGGCAGGAGATGCTTCCTATGGTAGGAAATAGGCTAAAAAGCAAAGGGAAAGAGGTACATGAAGATTGCCCGTGATAGAATTGTTCTGTTGGAGAGATTTCTGAAAGTGGCTGCGCACAGTGCTTTTCAATAATATTTTTTTAAAAGAGCAATAGGGAAATAATGGACTTCTCGGTCTCAAATAGAGGCAGCAAAGTGTTTTCTGCCTGCACTATCAAGAATAGAAGGGTCAGCAGCTAAATACACCTTTTCCCCCGCTTTTCACAAGGAAGCTCTTCAGTTTAATGCTTAGAAATGAGGCCCAAAGCAACCAAATGGTAGAGCAGCAGCCAGAGAGGACACAGCATCTCAGAATGTATTTTGGGCCCAAACAAGCAAATGTGATAATTTTCAGCGTGTTTCATTCCAAATGGCATGTGACCTATTTTAGGACACACTTTGACTATAATTAACTGTAATTTGTAGAGATTTCAATTAAATACGTGATTTGCTAAGAGAACGAAAGCAGGGCAATTCCTGAACTTCAAAAAGTGGTTTCTGATCTGTTTGAAAGTTAAAATATCAGCAAAATGCAGAGATATGAATCAAGCTGCAGTGACTTCAGCTGGGCAGCCCCTCTGTGAGCTCTGCAGTGCTGCCTGGCAAACCAAACAGGGACGAGAGAAGGAGAGAGGCCAGAACTCACAGGCAGCTGAAAGGGTGACATTGAAGCCAAGGAGAGGGGAGAAATGCAGAAAGACACTGGGCTAAGTGAAACTTCAGCCCCAGAAACGTGGCCAGAGCCAGAATCGCTGCTCATGGTGCAAAGGCAGAGTGGGGAGTATCTGCAAATTTAACTTGCTCTGCAGAGCTTTCATTCCTGCAGTCCAGCCAGGACATTTTGCCACCCTGCAGTGCCAATTACACCCTTCCCATTTTTCTTTTGTTGCATTTGGCTGACAAGAAATGATGTCTCAATTCAGGAAAAAGAGTCTTATTCAGGGGAAAGCAACATTCATGCAGGTCAGCAAGTGAATGAAGCTAAATAGCAAAGTCACAGGCAACCTGCAGTTTGCAGGGCAGGCAAAAGACAGGTCTTGAATTCTTGAATTCAGGCAGAAAAGACAAGAACTAACTGGAATAATCACGGAGCTAAGGAAAATTCACATGTAAAACTGACACAGCCCAGGCAGCCTTCAGGGAAGCTTAGACACGAGAAGGACTTTGTAAAGCTGTAACAAGAGTTTTGGGCTCCGATGTGTCCATACCTGCTTGGCCAAGCTACACCCCAGCAAAAACTACATTGAAAGCAGTTTCAATAACGTGATTTAAGAGAGTAGAGGAGGGGAACAAAAAAAGTGCCAGTTTTGGTTCATTTTAAGAGCAAATTCACTCTTAAAGCCCGTGCCCAGTTCTGCCTTTCAAACAGCTACCGAGGTAGTGTTGACAGGCACAACTTGTAGGGGCACCAGGTAGGGCAGCTCCTCCCGCTCACGTTCCTAAGATGAACCCATCAAGCAGCAACCTGCTGAAGGACTTGTCTACACAGGAGTTATTTGCAGGACATCTTCTGTGGCCACCAGATGTGGTCACGAGGGCCGTAACGGCCCTTTATCTCAACGGGGAAACCGAGGTGCTCTCTTCCCCAAACCAAAGATGTGCCCTGATATTTAAGCAATCTCTCCTGTTTGATCAGAACCTCGGGCATCTCTGAAGTTTGGAGGAAGAGCCAATAATTGCTGCAATTTGACCCTTGTTTACTTTATGCTCTGATATTTACTTTCCTAATAAGACTATTGATTGCTTTTTTCTCTCCGTATGACTAAAGCACAAATAATAAAAGCACACAAATCTTATCTGCTGTTTTCCTCAAGAGTGAGGATAAGAAGCATCTCCACCAGCAGATGCCGAAGGCTCTGCGAGATCTATTTACACACAGACTTCTTAGGGATCTGCTAGGTAGGACAAACATCGTTATGAACTTGGGTGCTGAAGAAAACCCTAAAACAGCTTTGTTTGATGATGCTGACTGAAAATACCTCATTTAACCCCTTGCCATTGGTGGGGTTAGACATTTTCCAGCTGGAGAGAGCAGTTTCCTCAGGCGAGGTGGGAGGCCACAGCAGTGACAAATACCTTGGAGGAAACATTGCTTCCTTCTCCTCCTCCGCATTCATTCCTAATTGGAACCCCGGTAAAAATCCACACTTGTCGTAAACCTGTGAATTTAGCGGTACTGGTAAATCGTTCAATAAATAAAACCCGGTGACACTTTACTTGAGGATGAGGCGCTTGTCCTCAACAGCAGCACTGTTTGAATGCAGGCCTAAGCCGCAGCCCTGCTTCTTAGGTGACATTGGAGTCTCTGTGTGTCTGCTCTGCGACTACTTTTAATATCCAAGTATAAACAAAACGTGGGAATCACTGTGGGCACGAGCAGCGTTTATAGCAGTTGATGTTCCATCTCAAACAGGCCTGACCTGCAATTAGCTCCTTCTGGTGTCCTACACAGAGACCACATTTACACGCGCAGTGCACAAACCTGTTCTAAAGCGCCTCTATAATTCAGGCCTATTGCTCTATTTCAACATTTGGGCAATTCTGGAATGCAAAGCCTAGCTAAAAATAATAATAGAAAGCACACACGGGAGAAATGCTCCCCATACACAGCCCCTCCTTGCTGCCCAACAGTCCAGGAAACATCAATGTGAGAATATCCTTCCTACCTTTAAAGGGATAAAGTAAAAAATGATCTGTGGTGAAAAAAAGACCTTCCAGGGAAAAAAAAAAATATATATATATATAAAGCAAATACTATTTCATTGATTTCCTCATGAATCCGAGCTTATTTCCTTTCCACAGACACCCACATTCAAGCCATGATTCACCACGATTCCTGGCTGGAAGCCAGTGCTGCAGCTCTAGTTACTATGACAATATGGGTAGCTCGGCGCTCCGCGGTCCGATAGGCTCATTGAACCTATGGGTTCATTCAAAGATAGATTTGGGGTGGCAGAGGGTCTTGTTTGAGCATCTGTTTGCTCCTCTTATGGGATACACTGTAGGTTCACACACCTTTTTGACCCGACTACTGATCTTTCCTGCGGTTCCAACAGTGAATCCTGTGCATTAGATGAAAACGACAGGGGAAATTTCCATTCATGCAGCTTAAAGTGAAGGAAAACGTTGGTTTCTTGACAAAGAGGCTGAGAAATCACTGCATGTTCCCATAAACACTCGTGCCGGTATAACCGGGAGCAGCCAGACGGAAAGGAAAACTAGCTGGGAGAGGGGAGACGGGGAAGGACCGGAGCTTACGTTAACTTAAGAGGGGATTGGTAACATTCAACTGGCCTTTTAGGTATTTCTATACTCTCAGAGATCAGCTGATGGCAGGAATTCCTGCAATTTTTGCACAGGTTGCTTTGCAGAGCAGCATCTGCAGCACCCAGCACAGCAGCTTCATGACCCGGTTGTGGGGGCCAGGCTCGCAGGCCCCTTGGAGCAGCAAACAGCGCTGAAATCAGAATATTTCTCTCCCTCACTCTCCCTTGGGGGTATTTTTACCATGACATTGAACAAAACACAAGAATATAGAGGTTAATGCATCCAAATTACCTGTTTGCATGTCACCGGAGAGAAACACACACAGCACGCATCCATTTCTGCGGGAGCAAACGCAGCTCCGAGGCCTGGGAATTGCCAGGAATCGCGCGGCTCTGGGTTACCTCCCGCTCAGCATTTCCATTTTGCCCGGAGCTTTCCAGTCCCGTTTCCACGATGACAATAAACCTCTCCGAGATGCCACAGATCAGTTGCAATGTAATTGCTCCTATACAGTTGCACTGTCATTGCTGCTAATTAGAAGGGACGCGGCAGTTGCTTCATTGGTACTGTACAGATCAGCGCTGCCTGCGATCACTCAGCAGCCTCCACACCTTTGTTTTTTAATTGCAAGTCAAGATTTTTTGCCTTTTCCCCTGGGCAAAGCACTTGGCTTTTGCAACACTCCACTGCTGAAGCTCCTTCTGCTTTATGGCCTCGGTTTTGGAGCACAGAAACAAATCTGGGTCTCCTTAAAGGTGTAGAAAAGTGCAGGTTTTTAACATATTTTCTTAAACGTGCATAACATTCACATTTAAGAGCCTTCTAAGAAGAAGGAACCAAGTTGTTCAGTCATTTTGGGGAAAAAAAATCCCACCAAAAGTGATTCCTAGCGCTCTGGAGTTCCAGAATAGGATCAGCGACAGTTTGGGGGATTTTTGAGAGTTACATACATATATACATACATACATATATACAGACTCTCTTTAGAAGGGAATTAGAAACATGTCTGGACAAAATGCTTGTCGTGTCTTGTCTTGCTCAAGCCTTAAGGTTTTCCAGGTGTGCTGGAAACACTTGCCATTAAAAGGGAGCTTTTCTTTGAACATAGAGCTTAGACTGCAACAGTCGAGAGGGTTTCTTTTCCCATAGCTTTTCTCTTGTAGTATTTAAGGTCAACGATAGCAAGGAGACAAAAATAGCTCTGCTCCCATTCTGTTGGAAACAACTGGGGAGTGAAGGCACTGGGCTGTCCAGCCACATTTCAGAGAGTTTGAGGAAGATTTAGAATATTACCCTGGGCTGATCTCCTCAAACCTCTTCAGAAATGTCAAAATAACAAGCGCTTGGTCTGGGGATTTGGGGCCAGATCTCTAGGGTTACAGGGTATCCAGAATTCCAAGTAATTTCCTGGCGCCTGGAAGGGCTCCCACCTTTGGAAAAGCACTGATCCCAAAGTTTCCCTTTGGCAAGCTTTCAGAAGCACCTCTTCATTCCCATAGGGAACAGGGACTAAAATAGCAGTATTCCTAACACCTAGTGTGAAAGGGCATCTTTCAACCCCGAGATGCCTCTCTGGGCAACTAGGAAGCCAACGCAAGGGAAATTTCAGCATTTCCATTAAGTTCCTTCCATTACCAGTGACATTTTTGGATCGTAAAGGTATCAGAGAGCCTCAAAAGGGCTTTGACAGGCTTGTTTGTAGACATGAAGGGAACAACTGAAGAGGTAACAAGGTCGCATTTACCCATGGCGATTTTTTCCTAACAGTTGCGTTGCTTTAAGGGCACCAGACTTCACTTAATACCACCAGTTTTCTCCAGCAAGAGCCCTCTAAAACACCCTAAAGGGGCACCCAGCCCTGCAACAGGATGTGGGTCTTTGATACCCCACAGAAACAAATAAATTGGGTCCTTGAGCTCTATTTTCACTACCTTTAAGCTGTATCCTCCACTCAAGCTGCCTGGCTTAGTAATGACTTCCCAGCTGCATTAAATTTCCACATTTGAGTGCACGATCCAAATACGCCACTCAGGAAACCTCTCTGACCTTATCACGATGCATCTCATGCTTCTGTTGAGACTGAAAACGAGGTTGAAAGAGAGCCCCAAGGGTCAAGTACTACCAGCCTGATTAAAGCCAGAATTACTTAGGCCCTGGCCATAGAAATAATTATGTGTATGTACAGTTTGGGCTCTCGTGAACGGTCTCACTGATGCAATACGACTGCGTGAGTCCCCTCATGAATAAATGCATTGAACAGCACGACTTCTAGAGCATGGGATGTCACTTGTGTTTAAAAAACATCATGTACACGTATGATAAAGTATAAATACCGAGATGAATGCCTAATGTGACATCTGAGAGACTATTTTCAAAGCTCTGTTCTGTGTAAAAATAAAAGGGAAAAATAAAATGGGAATGAAGTTGATGCGTTGATTCAGTTTGCTGCTAGGTACCATGAAAAACAACCCTAAATATTTTTAAAATATTCTTAAAGAAGCAAAAACCAAGACAGCTGTCTCAGTAAAGGCCATACTATTGTTATAATTGGCCTAGTTTTATGACCAACAAGATTGAAAATACACGTGTATGTCACAGACACAAATGTCAACGTATTCTATATGTTCTCTATGTTCAGAAAAAGAGTTTTCATTTCTAATCTATCTGCAACTTCCGTACAAATTGTGCATGGGGCAAATACTGAACCCTTCCAAAATAATTTCCCCTTCGGAAAATGGTGTCAAGAAAAAGGACCATGTTGTCAGCAGCAAAGAAATCACCCTGACTTGAACAAGGTGCTTCTTGCTCAAATCTCTCTTTGACATTAGGCTGGTTTGTGAAGCGGAAAATAAAACACGTCCCTGAATGAAATATATCCCATCCCAGTGAAATTCCAAAAGGAAGCAGCAAGTTGTAATAACCTGAGATTTTGCTATTAATCACTGATGCAGCCAGCTGATACTGCTGGAAATGCATCATTTAATAGGACATTCCTTTGAACAACGCCAAGATTTTGCTTCTGAGACTAACAAAGATGTAGCCCTAATGATGTCCTGCCCTGCTCAGCTCAGGGAGGACTAATCCTAGAGCCAAGTCTTGGAGCCTCCTCCTCCAGGGCTCCAGCAGAATAAGGCCATTGCCTCAGTCAGAATTAGGCTAGGAAGGACTCAGGAGTATTTTCCTCTCGCATCCAACTGCTAGGCCAGTCCTAAAACAGCAGTCGACGGCTCTTTACAGGACCCCTCCGGTCTCCGCAGGGTGAGTGATAATGGAACAGCGTGCAGGAGGCCCCAGAAAGGCCCTGGCTACCTAAAAACCAACTGCTTTGCCAAACTCCAGGGGCTGGAAAAAACATCCCTAGCTTCAACAGAGAACAGCTCTGGCAGGGGATGTTCTATGTCCTTCATTACAAAATCAGCATCTGTAAAACGTGAGACAAAATAGTTGCAAGCATCTTGTGAGCGTGCTGAGCCCACCTCCCAAAGCTTTTAGTAACGTCAGACCCTTTCAGGGCAGACAAAGGCACTTTTTTTATGTACCATTTGTCCTGCAGTAAACAAGGCCACTCACAGTGCTGGAGATTTCCCCCTGCATCTCCTCTATGCTACTAATTTTTCTCCTTTCGTCCAGCCCAAACCTTTTTCCCACAAAATCCTCCATGCACCACCCTGGGTTTCACTTCAGATCTACGTCCTTCTCAAACATCTTCCAAAGGCTCCAGCCAAGAAGGTTTCCTGCTGTGTCCTCATCTCTGCATAAAAGCCTCTTTCCCGTGGCCTCTTCTTTGCCTCTTCCCGCAGCAGCCTCCAGAGCATCCTCTGCTCCAGCCAGTCCCACTTGAGCTTCCCATCCCATCCCAGCTGCTTTTAAAACTCCTCCCCTTTGCCTTTCCTAACACACCCCCAGGCACCTCTGAAAACCCTGTATTGTAAAAAAAAACTTCATCGCTCTTAAATTTACTGCCTGGCACTGTTTACTAACAGTAAATAGGCTGTTTACTAACTCCTCAAAGCACCTGCATTGCTCGTGATCCACAGTCCTGATGCTTCAGGTGACCTTTTTGCAGAGAGGACTCTGTGCTCGGGAGCTCTCTCCCAATTTAAAACCTCCCACTGAAGCAGTAATTAAAACGCTCTTGATGTTTCACCAAGAAGAACTTGAGATGACAGGTATTTTCTCCGAGCGTTCAAAGAATTCGCTCTCTAATTCATCATAACAGAAGTCATGCCAGAATAAGGGGGGGAAAAACAACACTCTACAGAAGTTTTAAAAGTTTTGAGCTTTAAAAACAAAAAAGCAGGGGCCACTGACCGCCTGAGCACAGAATGAGCTTCTTTATCAAGTTCAAAGCATTACCTAAAGCCAGGCATGGCACAAGATGACACTCTGCAGAACTCAATCCTGATCTATCAGGTGGGCTGCTCTTCCTGCCAAGCTTTGAAGAGCGCCCGAGAAGCTGGATCCTGATGAAGGATGAAAAAAAAAGAAGAAAGCCAAAATACTCACTGCTTATCCTCTTAAAAAGAGGAGGTTAAAACCCTTCATTTTCATCCTAGCAGGCTAAAATAGGACAATGCACCTCTATAGACCTAAATCCTGGGAGAGAAAGGAAAAACAAACACCCAAAGAGGCTGCAATCTAATTTACTGCTTCCCAAGGTTCCGGGCTGCGCCGACTCTAAACACAACCACCAAAATCTGGTTTAAGTCACTTTTAAGAAAAACGTGGAGCCCTTTCCGTGACTGGCACTTAATTGGCAACTCATTTCACGGAATTGCTGAGGGATTTTGTGCTCTCCTCCCTTCTCCCCCCTGAACTCATCACTACAATCCTGCTGCTTTGCCATTAAGCTTTATCGGGAGCGCTTCGTCTCCCTCATCTGTTACCATAGCAGCTGCAGAGTAACAGCACGTAATGTTAACACAGGGGGACTTTTTCAAATTTATTTATATATAAGTAACCCATTGAGAGGTGACAACAGCAGCGAGTTGAGATTTAAGCCGGAAGAGGTGTAGGGAAGGATATAAAGTTATTTTTTTCAAGCATGTACTATAAAAAATAATTAAAATTCTTTTGGAGAGGGGAAAGAAATCTCCAACTTCTTAGGATTAGCAAAATGCAGCAGAAGATCTGGATAGGAGGCTGGATTTGAATTAAATCTGGGGAGGGAGAGCTGGGGGAGAGGAGGGAAGATGAGAGAGAACAAGCTTAATGCATATAATGCCTGAATATCACTTTCCACCTTTGGAAAAGCTGCGTTAGTCACATTAGAATAGCAGCTCTGGGAGAACTTATTTCTTTAAGCCCGTTCTCTATCCGAAGCAAGTTACTTGTGACCACTTTTTGATTTTCTTTCCGTGCTCTCTTATAGATCTTCACATAATTGCGTGAATTCTGTGGGGGAATGAAGAAAATAAAACTGTCCTCTATGAAATAAGAACAACAGAAGGTCTCCGGTGAGAGCAAAATGTTCATATTTCTAATGCATTTACTTTAGCAAATGATTCCACCTTACCATAGAGGTTCTGTGATTGCACAGAGAATGTGAATACAGAGTGGAAACAATTCTACGGATTCTATGGATTATCAGAGGCCACTTCCAACATACAAACACACACTAATTTGGCTGTTTTAATGAGAGGAGAAATGAAACTGATTTCTGCAGAACTTAAAGATGCCCCAACCCTCAGGATGCAGCACTAAGAGCAGCAAGCACAATATCCTGGTTCTGCTATCCATTTCGATTCACGCTTGCCAAATGCACGGGCCCAATTCAGCAGGGCATTACACATAATGTCCGCCTGTTCTCCAAGGAATTCGGAGACAAGCCCGCTCTTTTGCAATTCAATAACCCCCTTTTTCTCACGCTCAAGTGGTGACCTCTTCTTAAATACGCAAGTTGCTCAAGAGAAGGTGCAGCCAAAACGCAGGGGGTGTCAGAAGAGAGAATCTACATTTAAAGAGGCACGGCCAGACAGCGTCAGCTTCCAAATTTTGTGAAATTCCTGTGAAAAGGGGAAAAAGAAAGGAGTGGAACTCAAGCCATGGCCAAGACTTCAGGAAACTCAAGAATGACCAAAATAAAACTCAGCCGAAACAGAAACCCAAACAAAATTCCAGCACCTACTGAGGATGAATGCTCTCACATCTGCGTTGCTGCAGCAGCCGCTTGCCAGGATTGTGCCCATACTCACTAAAAACTGAAACAGGGCTTCAAACACAGAGTATTTGCCCCAGATCTAACACTACGTGAGTGATTTTAGGACATTCACTTTGCATTATGGCACTAATAATATTCATCAGCCTGCAAAGAGCTTTGCAGCCCCCGTCTGAGCCGCGTGGTATCAGATTCAAGAACTGCACCACAATGTAGGTCACAGCTTCTCTGGGGAGGAAAGAGCAAGCGTCAGCCCAACTATTAATGGAAAGGTTGGAGAAAGAGAGAATAATGCCCAGAAAAGTGGGTGGTGAGGACCCTAAGTCCTCATCGCCTGGATGAAACCTCCAAATATTGTGACAAATGGGAGCAAGAAGCCGTTTCCAGTTTGCAGGTAAAGAGCAGTGGTCATAGAAAGCCACAAAAGGTCAGCTCAGTCAAAGGTGGCATTTCTTTTAATTTAAATTGTCCATTAGCTTCGTATGTAAAGGCTGGATGCCCTCTGAGAGGCCTGTGTTGCCTGCTCCAAGGTAAACATAAATGCTGGTTTCTTGTCTCATGTGCTCATCTTGGTTGAAGTCATTTCTATGTAGTTCAAAACAAACAGAAACCAAGGGAAACTTCCAGCTTTGCTGTTTTAGGGGAAAAAACATTTCAATCACATAAGACTGTCAAAAAAAGTATAACCCAAGACGCAAATGAGGCACAGAGAGGGAAAGAGGGGGCACTCTTTTACTCCCAAAACTCCAGAGAAATAGGTTATAAATCACACACTTTGATAATATTCCGAATTACATCTTATTTCAGCATAGCCTGTGCTTGAAGAGCATCAGTTTCCTTGAGCCCTGCTTGCATTGAAGGTCCAACAACTGCTCAAACACTGTCCTAAGTCAAGTGCAACTGTGACTTCAATGAACAGTCTTTATGAAGTCAAAGAACTGCGAAAAGGTTCGGTTTTCTGCACCTTGAGATGTGGAAACACTTGTGAAAATATCAGAGGCAAAAATTACTACCCTTTAAAGCATCAATTTTCCCATTAATTGCTCTAGTTCAACAGAAGTTAACTTCACATATCTGGAAACTATAACTCTGAGTCTATGGGCACACACCAGGCCTGCTTAGTTTCTCTTCTATAGTAGGTACTAGAAACCCACGTTGATGTGGGTTTCTGCTCCTATAAAAAAACAAATGTTCGATGAAAAGTTTTTTCCCCCTTTTGGCTAAAATGGGACTTTCTTAGGCAGATTTGTCCTGTCATTCATTCACTTTTCCTGCCCATCTTGCTTCCAAGTGAGATATGAGGCTATTTAAAGCAACAGTGATTGTGAAGAGAGCTCAAACGCTCCTGTATCAAAGGGGGCGAAAGCTTCAATTGCTCCATCAACACTTCCTCCAAAGGAGGGACATCAAAAAATTAAGGTTTATTAATGTCACTTCAGAGAGATGCATCTCCACTGCCACAACCTGGCAATTTAATTTTCTGCTTCTACATTAAGGGAGGAAAAGCAGCAACCTAAGCAGCTTCTGATAACATGGATTATGTTTTTTAAATAAATAAATAAAACTGCAACCAGGTTCTTTAAATCTTTAAAAAAAACAAAATGGATTTTTTCACTCTAGTGGGAGAAACAAACAAGTTCAAGTGCAATCTATACTTCAATTTCCCTATGCTTTAATCAACAAAGACAGTGCCTGGCCCAAGGGAAGACAGGAATGTCACCCACACCTGCTCACATATTTCTTATTTTCTTGTTGAATTTCCTTAAAGAAACACCCTCTCCAAACACTAGGCTCACTTCCATCCAGGGATTAAAGTGGAAAAAAGGACTGGCTACGAGATTTGTTTAAATTTGGTGAATTCTGACCATGTGAAGCAACTAAAATAAATTATCCATGCATCTTGTGTGTTTTCACAAACTCTGCTGTTCCAAAAGGAGGTGTTACCTTCTGAAAGCCACATAGACTAAGTGCATTTAGAATATGCAACGTTCAGGAATGAAAATAAATTGATGATGATCTGGTGGTATTTTGAAACATTAAATATAACAATAAGTTCTTTGAAATGTCACCATCCTACACAGTTACTGTCTAGCCACTCATACAGTGCACGATCTAGCAACTCGCAAGCAAATTGCAAACAAGAATTAAAAGTTTTAATAGCTAATTCCTTGTTTAATTCATAAAGGTGCATGCATTAACACGTCTAAAACCTCTATCTTAATTTCTCAAAGTTACTGTTGGTAGATGAGTGATCACTACTGCTTCTAATACTAATCAGGAAGGTGCTTGTTTCAATTTAAGGAGATTTTCACCACAGTCTTCAGTGTCAAAGAAGTCTTCTGTGAAGCAGCACCAAGAAAGCAACAAGGATGCAAGAACCATATGAATTTAAGCACACACTTTGGCCCAGAAATGAATTCCAGGCACCAAACACACTCCTGTGTGTTACTATCATCTCACTGAAGGTGCTACAGCCGAAGCAACAGCTTAGACAACTTGTGAAAGGTATTCAAGCCAGCCCCCAAATGTTATTTTTAACCAGGAGCATTGTTTTCCACCAATATATTCTTCAGAAAAGATGCCCAAAACCCTCATCGTGACAAGGTCTGTCCCATCAGATGCAACCTGCCAGTTTCCATACATCAGTAGGCGCTCATGGTGCAAAACTGCGTGGTTATGACTCCACAGACCCCCTCCTTCCAAAGGGGGCATCAATCAGGAATCCCAGCAGGGAATTCCCTTCACCACAGTCCCGTTCTGCCCCCGAGTTGTTTCCAAGATGACAAGGTCACCAGGTTAAGCGGAACAGCTTTTGCTGGCACTGGTTATAGGTTCCTGATGACTTAGCTCCTCATACTTCTGAGGTCTTAAAACCCGTTGAACAGGTTGTCAGCTCCAACTTCACGAGCACGTCCCACACTGAGTCCTCACATAAACTGCTGCAAACTTGGGCAGAAATTACAATTCCTTATGCCAAAGCTGGAGTTCATTACAAAAACACCAGTCAGGAGCTACTTGCTGTTTCTGAAGCACCCGACTGGATGAAAAACCTAGTTTGGAGTTTTTACGGAGCATTTTGACCACGGGCCTGCTATGCAAGAAGTTAATATAGACACAGATACGGCTGTAACCTGTATCTGTGCACTTCTCATGCATTTTCAGGCCTTTTTTTTTTTTTCTCAGTAGTCACAAGCTCACCCAGTCATATTTATTAATGAGCACTCCCACCTATTGCTCGGGAGAAATAGGTATGTTGAAAGCAGCTCTGCCGTTCTCTTCCAGACACACGGCATAATATACAGAGGTTACCACCTTTAAATGATATTCCTGATGAATCATTGCTGCATTTGGAATGAAGAGTCTTATTTTGCTCTTTATTTTATTCTCTGTGTGTAGGCTACAGGCTTTCAGAGAGGAAGGCGCTCTGCAAATTTGTGTTTTCTAATGCAAATCAAAAACAATTACCTGAGACAACCTTGGAAGCCGTGCACCCACATTTAACTCCTCCTTATTTTAAACATGATTAAAAAATAAAATTATTTGTAGGGAGAGACTGAAAGACACTTGCTTAACATGTGTCCTACACTTTCCAAGGGTGAATATCCATTTGCAACTCCTAGAATAGGAAAACTGTGACCCAGGCTTTCCTGAAGAGCGGTTTCACATACCTGCCCTCAGCCCCTGCTCTCAAGGGCAGACACTGAAACCTCGAGTGCTTTGTCCCTGCAGGAATATTCACAGGGGAGTTTCCAACATGCATATGCATAAGCGTTAACACTCAGATGCAAATCCAAAAGCGACATAAGGAATTTAGGACTATTTTATGTATTTACGTTTTCAAAAGCAGTAACACAAATGGGAGAAGTAACAGAACCATGAGAACTAGCTGGGAAAAACAACAGGATCAGGAATTTCTGAGCAACAGCCCCTGTACTCGCACATAAAGCGGCGCTTGGCAAATCCTCCAGCACCTCCATTTGGAGGAGTTCCTTGTCCAAAAGGTGAGGAGCATTTTTAATTCTCCCAAAGGCCTATTATGAAGATTAATTAAGGTCTGGGCAGTGCTTTGAAGATCAAAAGTGCTATGCTAGGAACAACAAAGTGCATTTTTGCTGGCTGCAAGTCAGCTTCGTAGAGCAAACGGTGAAAAAGCACAAGTGCTGGAGTGCCTAAATTAATTCTCACTGCCCCAACAAGCTGTGATTTGCATAGCTGCATTTTTCGTTACCAAAACACCATCAGCATATCTATACCCGTGCCTTTGAAATATTTTTAAGGCCTTAAGGAATACATCCACTACAGTTTCACTTCTGATTCTTTTCCAGGATAAATTTTTCATATCAGACATTGCCGCCTCGATTCAGCGATGCCTTTTATCCTATCTGCACCCAAGGATTACTCGCCTGCTAAGATCAGGCATAATCTAAAACGCTTTGTTAAATGAGAAATTCAACACTTAGTTTGAATGTTTCCACTCAAAACTTAAACTACTAAAGCCTCTTCAGGAAAGGCTGTCTTGAGTTATCAGGCTATGCATATTTTAGTAATAAGAAGCAGTGGTGACTAGCTTAAATTTCAGAACAGAGGACACAAGGTAAAAGCGTAGCAGGAAAAAGAAATCCAGGTATTTTCGGCCTCTGTTTCCGTCACAGACTCTCCCACCAGAACAAGTTACACAAACTATTTGTCTAACGTGTCCACTGTTGGAATCCAAGTTTAATCGCCATGCTGCACAACCTGTATTACTACTTATCACTTCCTTTGTAATGGGATACATATGACGTTTAAAGCAGTTAACAACGCTACCACATTTCAGTTTGCTTGCTTTCTTAGGGCACAGAATCATCTGTATCATTTCAACAAACACATGAAACAAAATCTTCCAAGTCCACAAAAAACACTCTCCAGTTTTCCCACCACCTCTGTGTTTTCCTGCTCTTATTCAGTCACCTACAGCAGCAAGAGATGAGCTTCTCCAGTAGCTCAGAACTGGGGTGTTACAATGTGGAACTTGTAAGGAAAACAGCAATAAAAGCTCTCGAGATCTATAGGGTAGGGAATAGCGACCATCTGGACAGCAACAACCACCGTTACACTAGACACTAACTGCTAACAGAGGGTCCAAAACCATGCAGGTGTTGAGCATCACTAGCCCAGACACCATCTCCGACCAGGAAATACCTCCCTTTTTTTGGACCACCTTTTGGCTCTATTCCCATCACCTTAGTTTGCACTCATGAGATTAAAACCTATAGCACATTCTTATTCAGAGCGCAGATAGCAGATTGCAAACTTCTGTACTTTTTAGACTGCTTTCAGGAAAAAGTTGTGTTATATTTAGCAGCCATATGGCCTCCCTCCTCCACACACATGTTTTCCAGCGATAAGAACTGACAAATTTCGGCGTTCTGAAACACTGATCTATATGTTTTCATTTCCAGCGCTAATCTAACACGGTAACTGTAGTTTAATTTTTCAACGCAGCATTTCACAAACAGGAAACGCGAGGGGTACCTGGGGTGAGCGCTGCAGAAAAGGGTTGTTAGGATGGAAATGAAAGGGCTCGGGAAGCCAAGGAACATCCTATCCAAGTTCCCAACTTAATACGACTGTGTCTGTGCAACTGAATAGCTAAGGACCCAAGGGCCTCTCTGCAGCGCTGACGATTGAGGCAGGCAGAGGGGAACTGAGTATTTCTTCAGCAAGAGGGACAGACAGGAAATATTACATGTGTAAATATATAGGAAATGTTACACACGTACATATATGATGAGCTGCACGTGCAGGCTGAGGAATGCAAGGACACAACTGTGTTTTCCAGCTGATGCGTTTTTACGTTTGCTACTCGGAGCAAATGGATAAACACCCAACGCTGCGGTCTCTCTCCCGCTGCATGAAGCAATTGAGGAGATGTTATTTTAGTACAGCCCACACCACTACAAAACCATGAAAAAATCACAAAGGTGAATGATTTGGCAGAAGTTTTATGCTGCGATTTCTTCAGAAAAAGTAAGAAAGTCTCCCAATATACTTGGTTTTTTTTTTTTTTTTTTTTTTTTTTTTTTTTTTTTTTTGCATTTGATGGGGATGTTAAATATCCCTGTATAAAGATATGGCAGCAGATCTCTGGTCCTCTGGCACTTTTCCCCATTCTTGAACAATTCCTCCTTCAGCTGCACAGCCACAAAGGTTCAAAGGTCCCCAGAGCCTTTGTTCTCAGCTCCAGCACTGCTACAAACAGACTTTTGTTCCCCTTTCTCCAACCAAACGCGGCGCAGCAGCTACCAGCGATTGAACTCCACATCTGAAGCTCGCCCTGCGCATCATTCAACTGATGGGCTACGGAATTTTGTTTACCCTTCAGGAATGAATTATCAGGACTTGCTGTGAAGTAAAAGCACCCCCTGTTTACCGAGGCAGCTGCCAAGAGGAGCAACACATTTTGATTTACATCTGTTTCAAAGATTTTTTTTGTTTATCTAAATATAATATATATAGCTATTGCTCACTCATCTGTGAGTTTTATGTAAGAGATTCTAGTGCAAGAAAGTGATGTGTCTGTCACAGCAATTTTAAAATAACACATTAGTAAGCTAGCAGAAAATGCAGCCAATTTCAAAAAGAAATGTTCAAAAATTCACTGAAGGAAAAGAATATGCACACAAATATACAGCTACATGTGCAAACACATAACTATGTGAAAATGAAAAACAAACAGCACCTCCCAAAACAGCAATTTACTTTATATCCAGAGTATAAAGGGGGAAGATTATGATCACATGGGGAAAAAATAAAGTAACATTTAAAAGCTATACTAAGGAACAAGAGAAAAGGCTCGTGGAATTTTAAGAAAAATGTATAACTAAATTAGCCTTTTAAAAGATTATTTGTTGCAGGTGGGAGTTGCCTGCTCAGAGACGCTTCTTGTAAAAGGCATAAGACATCAAAGCATTATTTTTTTTCAAATAAATGCCTTCAAGCTGAAATACATTTGGTAATTATTATGAAATCTAATCAAGGCATTCAAGAATCACAACAAGGAGAAGGTAAGTCCCAGAAAAGACTCCAAGACGCTTGCAACAAGTAAAGCTATGCTCAAGAGGGAATGTCCACGTACACTTCTGCTAATGGTCATGTTCATACCACTTGTTTAGCCAATAATACACTCAGGTTTTAAGACAACAACTCAGATCCTGCTCAATTGCAAATTCAGGTGCACGTTACAGGTTTTTGCTGCTATAGCTATGACATGACAAAGCATAACTTCCTAATACAGCAATTATAAATAAAGTCTCCATAAACCAACACATGGGCAAAGCTCTCTATTAGCCTGATCTGGCTTAATACACAACTCGTATGATACATGAACTTGATATTGAAGAAGTCGCTCGTTCACATTATCTGGAAAGAGACATTTCATATATCACTGGTAAGTAAAGCCAAAAAGAGACTCAAGATGGACACAGATACATCTCACGTTTCCAAAAGCAACTGGATGCCTCGGTACCTGTATCTTACTCCTCGGTACCTGTATCTTACTCCTTTGTAAACCTGGGCTCGAGGAGACTCCTCCAACAGCAAGACAGACAAGCCAGTTCCCTTAGCTTTCCAAATTCTGCTGCCAATTCTGTTTTCATCCTGGCCCCAGAAGACACCAGACTGGTTTCAAGATGCCAAGAAGTGCATCTTTTCCTTCCTAACACTTGTGTGCATCTTGAGCACGGGAAGTATTAAGACCAAAAAGTTCATCTTATAGTTCAAAAAGTTCGTCTTTCAGGAAACACTGAAATAAAAGAATTAACACTTTAACAGACTCCTTTTTAGTTGGTGATCAATATACCAAATAACAAGCTGCATAGAAGATGAAACACAGTTTTCTTGAAGAAACAAGAATCCTAAAGCCATTTCCACGAACCTAACACCTTGCCATATAGTTATTTTTAGCTAAACTGATTATCTCAATCTGCCAGAAAGTGCTGACAAAGTTTTTCAAATACCACCCTTCACCCCTGCTACCTGAAAAGCAATTTAGCAGCAGTAATTAAACCAGTCATTCTCCTTACAAGCAGATTCTGAGGCCAGAATGTGTCTGCACTGCTGAAGCACCCAGCAATGGAAGCCAGATTCGGAGCAGGTGCAGGCACTTGAGCAAGCTCTTGTTGGAAATTGGTTTCACCTGCTTTGTCTTTACACCTGCTGTAAAGAGCGAGTGCGAGACAGAGTTAAAAGGAACACAAGGTGCTCATGGAAAAGCAGTGGCTTTAGACAGAAACACATGGCCATGATGTTACAGCTCCACTGTCAGGAGCTCTGGGGTCATAACTCAGGCTAGGGCTGACCAGGTCTCTTCTCTTCCCTCAACAGATCATATTCCTGAGGTTAAAGGAAACTCAGAGGTGTTTAAGCCCCTAATTCTGCCCCAAAATCCACAGAAAGTCAGGCTCCAAACTCCCTACGATCCCAATTTACCAAATTAAAAGCAGAAAGGAAAGAAACAGCAGTTTTTCTGACTCTTGAGAGTTAAAACAAACCCTGTATCTCTGCTTTCCATCTACAGATAAAGGCTGAGAGGGGAAAGGCCACAACAATGGGCACACAGGGGAGGGAAGGGAGAGGCCACAGTCAGAGCAGGTGAAACCAGAGCATCTCTAAGAGTCACATCACCCAGGTCTGCCCTTCTGACCACAGCCCGCTACAGGCACTAAAGGATAATCCTTCCATTCAAAGAATAATAACAAAAACGCTTATTTTTCATCAGGGAAAGCTGTTAGTATGACAAGGAAGTAAATGATTCATTGTTCAGTAGTTTGTTTGTTTCAACCAGTGACTTCAACTTGCAACATTGGTCAAAATGTTGCAACTTAGTCACAAAAAATAAGGAAAAAGGTACTTTAAAATGTTGAAAAGTGGAAACATCTTGTTTTTTAAGCTATAGAAGAGAGGACCTGGCCCAGTCAGGCTCTCATTTGTTAGAATATTCATAGATAACTGTATAAACTTCAGATCTACACAGGTACTTACGCACAGAATCTGTCCATGAAGGAAATGAACCTCAAGTTAAAAGAAATAATAATAATCACTTGAAAATACCGTCAAATTACATTGAGATCATTGCTATTACGGTAGTGCAAAACAGAAGCATAAGGAAATACTGCACATGTATTGAACTGATGTAGGTAAACCTGGTAGCATTGGTTTATCAGCTTAAACAATCAGCAGCTAATTAGCTGTGCGTTTAACAAGGAGGTAATAAAGTTTCTTGCTAGAGAAAATCAGATTGGAAAAGTCAACATCAGCTTAAACAAGATTAACTTCCTGTCCATTGCTGGTAAAATAAATCCAATTTACTAAATAGTTTAAAAGGGCAGTTTTTAATTATTTCACACCTTTCCAGAGGATTTAACACTGCATATACAGGTATACGGTTAGTTGGTCTGGTTGGACGTATAGAGGGACCAGCAACAGAAAATACCACTTGAAAATGCACAGGGGCTTCTTGACACTAAGAACAACCTCAGTCCAGAAACTTGTATTGCAGAAGCCCCTGCTGAAATCGGGGATTGTTATGGGTGGGAAAACACATATAATATGCAATAAAATAGTAAATTTGGAAGATTGCTTTCAGATTTTCCCCTAACTTCCTATTCTAAACAACCTCTAGGAATCCAAGTATTTGGGGCATATTTTACCTGATTTTAGCTGGCAACAAAGCATCCCTGAACATGCATACACAGAGCACTGCATCGTCTATAAATCTAAAATGTTTTAGTTCCAGAAACTAAGGTGATTCTGTAAAATCAAATGGGAAGAAAAAACAATGAGACACAAAATTCAAGTGAGCAGCATTCAGCTGTGTCAACGGAGACCAGCAGCTTTCACCAACACCACGATTAAAAATTGATGGTAACTTTAGGCTTCCTATCTTAGCATTCAGCAATGAAAATGATTAGTTTTCAGCTACAATGCAAGATAATAATATTAATATTAATAATAATGATGAAAAGAAACAGTTTCAGCCGAACAGGTTTGGAAGGAGACCTTCCAAGTTTATCTCCCTGTCCTTCCATCTTCTTCCCTTCCAGTCCTTACCCTAATATCACCCAGAGGGATCTTGAGCCAAGGATCATGAGACAAAAGCTCCTGCCATGCTCACAGACACGGAGATGAGAGAGGAACTTCCAGGGATAAGAATATTCCGACAGGAAGCGCCAGCAAAAATAACCCCCCGCTTCATAAAGAGGCTTTATCTTCCTCTTACTTGTGGAGAGGAGCAAGCAAAGGCCGAGGGAACCTTCCTTAATCTTTCTCCTTTACACAAACTGTCCTAAGCATAATAAAATACGTTAAAAAAAAACTAATAATTTCCGCCTCCCCTGAAAATCTGTGTATTTATCTCCCAAAAACCATGCTGAATGTTTGTATAAACTTTTGATGTGCTGGTTTGGAAATAGGGGAAGTTCACTGGAATCATCCCCCTAATAGGGTCTGACACTCGAAGGAAAACAATGCATTCAAATGGCAAAATAACATTTCCTTTTCTGAAGTTCAAAAGAAAGTTTCAAAAGAAAGCAAAGCCCAAGGGACAATTGCCAAAGTAGCACTGTTCCCCTTTTTACTTGTTCGATTTCCTCCATTATGTCCGTCCCAGCTAGTAACCACTGCAGTCCTTCCCCTTACATACAGGGACACCATTGCATTTCCCCTAAATTACAGAAAAATAGAAATTTGAGAATTGAAGAGCAACTGTTTCTTAAGCAGCAAGCGACGCAAACATTGCAACATCCAGCTGAACACACATAAAAGGAAGTAACCATATTCTCCAATAACATTTCTACTGATCTCTCTCTGATCCCCTTATCTCCTTCAAATCCTGACAATTTTACTTCAAACACACAAATCTGAGACTAAGATTGCAAGCTGAAATACTGAACAACATGTTTCTGTCAATTCGGGGTTATATACAGTATTTAATCACACAAATTTCAGTTGTGTTCCTTCACAACGAGCCCTGCTTGCATGTTCTTCATGACAAAACATATTTTATTTGCCAATCAAAATAAATTGCTCACCTGCGGCCAATATGATTTTGCAAAACTGGAATGAGGAGACATCTGTGCAAAGAAATTGTGTAGCACTAAATAAACATGCTCAGATGTTTGTCCCTATTCTGTGGGAAAAAAAGGCAATTAATCCCATATTCAGCCCTCAAACTCTTCAAATTCTTGTAACACCCTTGCAAGTTTTAACATCCTTATAATAGTGTGCGGTCACTTCTGGACTGGTAGAAGGATTTTAGTGGTTTTTGGTTTAGTTTCAGTAGCTCTGTTTTTACTTGCAGTGAAATACTTTAATTTCCAGCTCCTTGTCTTTTCACCCATTGCTCTAAGTCGCTTTCTGGCCGATGACCATGTTGGCCAGTGCAACAAATTGGACTTTCCTCCCCAGCAAAAGCTGTCCGAGTCTCTGTCCAAAGTGCTGTTTTCTGCACGGTCTTATGTGGAAAATGTAGAGGTTTTACCAAAACTACTTGTTCCCATCATCTTCTGTGAACTTGAGAGCCATCAAAATTCACTTTGGAGCAAAAAAAAAAAAAAAAAAAAAAAAAAAATCAAAACGGGACACTTTCTCCAAGGAGAAAAGGAGATAGCACTGCAAGTCCGTGCAATTTGTGCACAGAAAGCCTTAAGGCACATGGATATATGCTTATATATAAGGTTTTGAAAATCAATTTACCTTTTTCTCCATTTGGAGCGACTTGGTCAGCTTCAGAGTCCAAAAACGTGGGGGATCTGCCCTTACCTGATGCTCTATTTCTATCCTTTCCTCTCCTCCTGCCTATTTCAACGTCGCATGAAAACCAAGAAGGTTTTCCCAAAAAAGCCACCTCCATGGACACGCATCCACATTCAACCCCAAAAACCCCATTTCTTGATACTGAAGCATTTAACACGCTGCCATTTCATGTACGTTGGGAGCTCACGGCCGTTTCCACCCTCACTGGCGAGCGAAAATCCATGGATTTTCACCGCGCCTGAAAAGGACCAACACGGCACCAAGGGGACCCCATTAAAATGGCCACAAAGGCCACTTCACACAATGGGGAAAGAAAAAACGAGCCACGCACAAAGCCGGACGGCAGCCGCACGCTCGCCACGGAGCACAAAGATGTTTTTTCCAAAATCCGAAAAGCACTTCCAAGGAAACAGGCAGGCCGAGAGCCCAAAGATTCCCTTTAAAAATATATATAAAATAAAAGTAATGGGATTTTGGGGGGCGTTCCCGAGCTATCCCACCTCCCTCCGCCTTGGGAGATCCCCCCTCTTCCCGCTCACGGGACACTGACTGAACGGACTGAAGGGCCAGCGAAAGAGCAGAAAAACGAAAAAAAAAATTAAAAAAAATATTAAAAATAAAAGGAGGGGAACGAAAAGATAGATAGAGCCACGAGGTGGTTGTTAATTTATTTATTTCCTGGCAGCGCAGCCCCTGAGGCAGCGGCGGCGCGTGACCGTTGGCGACCGTTGGGCGCCGGCGACCGTTGGCGGCGGCGACCGTTGGGCGCTAACGGCCGCGCGCGCGCTGACAAAAGCGCCCCCTCCCCACGCCCTCCTCCCGCGCGGCGCTGTCGCGACAGGGCGCGGCGCTATCGCGACAGCCCCCGCCGGCCCGCACTCACCTCGCGCCGCCGCGGGGCCGAAGGGGAGCCTCGATGGTCGCCTACGAGGCGCGTCCCGCCGCCGCTAACATGGCGGCCGGCGAGCGCTGCGGGCCCGGCGGGGAAGAAGGCGGCGGGAATGGCCGCCCCGGCGCCGGGTGAGGGGCGGCCGGCGCACGCCCCCTCGCAGCAGGCGCCGCCGCGGCCCATGCGCGTTGCCGCCGGCTCCGCCCCGCCGCCGGGTGAGGGGCTGCGCGGGGAGGCAGGGCGGGAAGCGGCGCGGGAAGGCGGGGTGCAATGGGGAARGGRGTGCATGGAAAAGGGGGGTGCAACGGGGAATGGGGTGCACGGAAAACGAGAGGTGCAACCGGGAAAGGGGTGCATGGGAAAGGGGGTTGCAATGGGGTGCATGGGAAAGGGGGGTGCAATGGGGAAGGAGTTGCACGGAAAATGGGAGGTGCAACAGGGAAAGAGGTGCATGGAAGAGGGGGGTGCAATGGGGTGCATGGGAAAGGGGGGTGCAATGGGGTGCATGGGAAAGGGGGGTGCAATGGTAAAGGGGGATGCATGGGAAAGGGGGTGCATGGAAAAGGGGGGTGCAACGGGGAATGGGGTGCACGGAAAACGAGAGGTGCAACCGGGAAAGGGGTGCATGGGAAAGGGGGTTGCAATGGGGTGCATGGGAAAGGGGGGTGCAATGGGGAAGGGGGATGCATGGGAAAAAGGGTTGCAATGGGAAGGGGGTGCATGGGAAACGGGGGTGCAATGGGGAAGGAGTGTGCATAGAAAAGGGGGTGCAACAGGGTGCACGGAAAAGGGAGATGCCACGAGGGTAGGGGTGCATGGAAAAGGGGAGGTGCAATGGGGAAGGGGGTGCACGGAAAATGGGAGGTGCAACAGGGAAAGGGGTGCATGGAAAAGGGGGGTGCAATGGGGTGCATGGGAAAGGGAGGTGCAAAGGGGAAGGGAGTGCATGGGAAAGGAGGGGTGCAATGAGGAATGGGGTGCATGGAAAAGGGAGTGCAATGGGAAGGGGGTGCATGGGAAAAGGAGGGGTGCAATGGAGAAGGGGATGCATGGAAAAGGGAGATGCAATGAGGGTGGGGTGCATGGAAAAAGGGGGAGTGCAATGGGGAAGGAGTTGCACGGAAAATGGGAGGTGCAACGGGAAAAGAGGTGCATGAAAAAGAGGGCTACAATGGGGTGCATGGGAAAGGGAGGTGCAATGGGGAAGGGGGTGCATGGAAAAGGGGGTGCAACGAGGGTAGGGGTGCATAGAAAAGGGTGATGCAACGAGGGTAGGGATGCATGGAAAAGGGGGATGCTATGGGGAAGGGGGTGCATGGAAAAGGGGGATGCAATCGGGAAGGGGGTGCATGGAAAAGGGGGAGCACAATGGGAAAGGGTGCATGGAAAAGGAGTGTGCAACAGGGAAGGAGGGTATGTGGAGAAGGGTTGCGATGGGGAAGGAGGATGCATGGAAAAGGGTGCAACAGGGAAGGAGTGCAATGGGGAAGGGGGGTGCATGGAAAAGGGGAGTGCAATGGGGCAGGGGGTACATAGAAAAGGGAGATGCAACTGGGTAGGAGTGCATGGAAAAGGGGGATGCAACAGGAAAGGAGGGTGCATATAAAAGGGGGTGTGCAATGGGGAAGGGGGATGCATGGAAAAGGGGAATGCAACAGAAAAGGGGTGCATGGAAGAGAGGAGTGCAGTGGGGAAGAAGGTGCATGGAAAAGGGGAGTGCAATGGGGCAGGAGATTCATGAAAAAGAGGTGCAATGGAGAAGGTGCATGGTAGTGTGGAAGGGGGGGGTGCAATGGGGAAGAGGGATGCATGGAAAAGGGGAGTGCAAACAGGGAAGGGAGGTGCATGGAAGAGGGAGATGCAATAGGGAAGGGGGTGCATGGAGCTGCAAGGATGCAGCAAGGCAAGGGGATGCACAGGGTGGGAATGGGCCTGAGGGAAGTGCACGGAGCAGCGCCCGTGCAAGAGGAATGGGGAGTGCCTGGATCGGGATACACAAGGCGTGGGAATGGGGCTCTGAGGAGCGCATGGGACACGCTGCAATGGGACCGTGCAGGGCACCAAGCAGGGGAGCTGCAAGGGGGACCCGGGGTGCACAGGAGCAGGGGGCCCTCCTAACCAAATGTAAGAGGTCTGCGCTTTATCTCCAGCACATGCGTTATTTCCTATGGAGAAATCCTCCCGGGCTTTGGAATGAGCCCATCGGCCGTAGGAGTCGGGAAGGACGTGGACTTAAAAGCTTGCGGCGCTGCTGGGCGCGGGGACGGCCGCCAGCATCCTGGAAGGCAGCACATCCACGTGGGATCCAAAGGTATCCACTTGCATCAGGCCTGAGGAGCAGTAAGACAAATCGGACAAGTGTCCTGCAAAAAGTGCCAAATATCCCACATTTTCCCAGTGTTAGATTTTTGCTCATTGCAAGACAGGAATTAGTGTTGTATATTTACGTGGAGAATGAAAATATCTATAAATACATGCAGCTATTTTTAGAGAAGATATTCAAGTCTTCTAGTGTTTGGGTGTCCCAGATACAAACTGATGAAAGGAGGAAAAAAATCAGGTATTTCATAGGTTTTCAGCATATAGTTTATACATAGTCTAGCTTAACCCTCTTTTGCAGAAATATCTGTTAAAAGTTTGTTTAAACCAACAAGTTATTTATAAAAACGTAATAATCTTGGAAAAGAAATTTTTCCAAGTATCACCTACTCAAAGCCCTTAGTTTTCAGCAGACTTTTGAGCCGTATAGAGATTAACACAGACTGCAGAATTACAAAGCTGGAGACTGTGGGCAAGCTCAGTACTTATCTTGCCAGAACTGAGGTTAAAAATCATGCTCCGCTGTTGTCCAACCATCTAAACCAGCACTGCTGTCAATGGTAGAGCTGTTCTCAGGGGGGCTGGACTGTCACCTGGGTGTGACTGTCACCCCCCAGGTACCTTCCTGCTGGCAGCAGTAGCATCCTACAACCCCGAGCAGTTTTGCATTGGAAAAGGTGTTTGGCTCGGCCTGCATCACTCTTCATTATCTCAGCGGGCAGCAGATTCAGGAGCCAGATTTGCTGGGAACATTTATTAGATTGCGCCTCTTCTGGGGATAGCTAATTTCTTTTTATCTTCAGATTCCATGACTTAGCATCATAATTAGCTATTAGACCTATATGCCTGTGAAGCAGAGCTGCTTTTTTTCTCTTTTTTTTTTTAAGCCTGCTTATTCTAAGAGTCTTTCTTTTCTCATTTCTAGGGGAGTTTTGCATGCTTGTTCTAACAAGTGCAAGATAGCCAGTGGGAATGAGCTCTTTAATCCTCCGGACGCTCCTTGCAAGGAGAATGGCCCTGGGATGAAGCTCTTTGGTTGCTACAAGGTATGGCTCTTGGTTAAGATGCTGATTTTGGCAGTGGTGAAGTGCTGGGGATGGCCCCTGGCAAATTCATCACGTGCAAGATTTGGAGGGCAGAAGGCGAAAGTCATGTCTTCCAGTGAGAGATGCCCTCAACTGTGAGCTGACCAGCAAGTTACACATGGATCTGTTCTCCCTTGGGTGCTATGGTATTAGGGTGTCTTCCTGAAGCATTAAAAACAACACAGAGCACCCAGTGAGGAAGCTTTTCCCCGTAAAAGAGCTTCTCCTTTTCTGCTTCTTGCTTTATCGAGCAGGAAATACTTGTGTTTCTTACCTCACTAGCTCCTACAGTACCTGCCATTTATTACAATTTACTTTTGAGACCATTTTTCTAGCTGCCTTGTCTATTCTTCAACCTAATACAACACCCTTTGATTCCTGTTGTCTTTTTGCCTTTGCTTACTTGGCTCGGAACATTTTGTTCCCTGAATGTGGGCCCTGGTTCTCTCTTTTCCTCCATCAAGCTGCAGCAAATGGGGAACAGGGCTTCAGAAGTGATCAGTCAACAAGCATAAACACACACACAACTGCAGCTAAGGCTGTTGATGTATCTTTTTCCAAGGCTTGTCCCTGTTTTCCACGCTCCCCGCCACCACCTACGTGTGTTTGGAAGTGGTTTGCATGCAACCTCAATGTGTTTTCCCGGTACCAATTGCCACAGCATCAAAGAACCTGCTAAAAACCAAATAAGAGGTAGCTGAAAAAGCAGCTACGAGGACTGCAGATCTTACCTGAGACTGCTCCTCCCTTATGGATTACGCCGGAGTTTGCACGTGAGCTGAAGCATTTCCCTGCCCACCCCAGGGCCTGTTGAGACCTGTGCAGAGCTGCAGCTACACGGGGTGTTTCAGGTCGAGAAGAGAGTCCATGGGGAATTAACTTGCCAAAACTGAGGCACAGGAGACTGTGCACTTCAGTTTACACATCCACCAAGCTCCCATGTTCAGTGCCCAAGATCCCATTCAGCAATTTCTTATCTTAAATAGTATCTAGCCTTAGCTGCCTGGCAACATTCAGTGTTTCTGCTCTTACAGCATTGCTGAGAGAAGGGAAAAAAGCCTTAACCCTGTTTTGTAAATGGACAAGCCTGCACAGACTGGCTGTGGTAGGGCAGGGACTGTAATCTGGGACACTAAATTCTTTATTAAAACCCTAATCCCTGGGCTGTCCTTCTGCTTCAGACAGAGTTCAGGACGGATGGTGTCTAATTTGTCTGAAGTGATGCATCTGCCACTATTTAAAACTAATTATTTTCTTTCAGTCCCTATTTAAAACACCTTTTTTTCCCCCCCCTTTTTTCCCCCCCCACAATACTACCAATTCTTTTTCTTTCTTTTTTTGTGCTGGGATCACGATTTAAAACCAGAACTTGCTATTTAGACATCTCTGTCAGAGCCTTGTGCTTCAAATACTCCAGCCAATTCCATTTAGACAAGTGGTACCTTGGGACTGATTAAGGTTGATGCCTGAGCTGGTTAAAAGGGCAGGATCCAAGCACGAGGTTTCCAGCATTCACTGGGTGCTGAGAATCAAAACAGCTCCTGGGTTGCCTGAGGATCGTCTTCCTTTTCATTTTATTTTTTTTCTCAACATATTTGCAATGGTTGCTTCTTAATGGGAAAAAGAGGAGGAAAAATTCAGATATTTCACAGAGAATACAGACCAAAAAGAAGAGCATCATGGTGGGAATGTAGAAGTAGGTCAGATGCATTGCAGACTAAAAAAAATCATTATTATGATTAAGAGAGATTAAGGAAGGCAAGAGCAAACAGCATCAAAGGAATCCAATTTATCAAGCCATTTAAACAGGAGCATTCCTAACAAAGCAGGTTCTCCACACCCTACACCAATGTGGAGTAAACTGAGAGAAGAATACCCCATGTTGCACATTTATTTTCATATCTAGTCATTTGCATATTAATCCATGACCCCCTGAAGAAACCTTCTTTTAATTGCCATGCAGAACTAATGCTGCAGAAGCAGCTCCCCACCCTTCCTTGCACGAGCTCTTTCTTTCAGATTTTTCTTTTCCAAAATAAAAGTTGGGTCTCTCTAGGTAAAGAAGAAACCCATGGTAATAGTGGCACTTGCTGACAGTGGTTAGTTCTTTTTAGTTCATGCTGTTGATTCAGTTTTATTAATACATTAGGTGCTCGACACAAAATAAACAGATTCTCATCCCCAAGATTTCACATAGCAGGCAGTTTATAAGCAGGAGGATCTTTTACCTGAGGACATCAAGAGATGCAATGACAAGTAAGTCCTGTTATTTTCCTTTACTCTCAGATAGAAGCTTAGGAGATTAAATACAAACCCAAGGTTCTCAGTAGTCTCAGTTTTTAAGGTAAATCAAGCTATGCTTAAGGTTGCGTAATGAATCCGAGACCGAGGTGTTTTCAGCCTTCTCTCCTGAAATATTCTACTATGGCTAATATCTTTTAACAAGTACATATTTCCATCTGGCTTCTTAGTGGAGCTGCTGAAGAACACTTCCGAGTCAGAAAGCTTTTTCTCCCTAAGTTAAAGCAGCTCTAAATAAACTTTATCAAGGAAGATGACCCCATCGAAGAGAGAAATGCTGCTTTTCTCCTCCACAGGTGAATGCATGGCTGATTTGACTGGCACATTACTGATTGCTCTGACTCACTCTGTCTCCTTCTCTAAACTCCTTTTTCACTCTACTTTTGACACAGCTCCTGTGTCCCCAGTGCCCTCACCTCCAAACCCAACCCAATTCTCACAGCAAGGCAGTTACTTTGGGATTGGAGGTTCTTTTGCTTTGAGACACAGTGATTTCCCCTCCAGCGTGCTCTTCTCTGCAGCAAGAAACCCACCTGCTACTGTTAGCCAGTCTCTGCTGCATGAATTTTGTTATGACCTCCAAAATTTGGGCCTGTTTCTACCCAGTACCGCAGGCTTTTTGAACCTGCAAGTGGCTTAGCTGCATTTCCCTTGACATCACACCAAGCTGGAGTGCCCCTTGGATGTTTTTTTCCCCCATCAGTCCAGGACAGAAAAGGCAATCTCCGAGGTGTTTGACAGAGTGCTGCCATGTCAAATGTTCCTTAGCAGGCACAAGCCGTCAGATAAATTTAAACAAGACGTGGATGTCTCCCAACAGTGGGAAAAACGCTGGCTGGACACATTTCTCAATAGCTGAACGCTGCTGCCATAAAGGCTGCCGACTGGTTTGCAGCCTAAACCAAGCCCTGCAGATCTGCTGACCGAGGTGAGACCCATAGCTGGTTTTAGAGATGTCATTAACAGCACATTTGATGCCACTCATTTCTGTGGGCTTTCCATTCCAGAGGAACTTTGGGCTAACTCCTACTGCCCATAGCGGTTGTAGCTCTTACCTGCCTTTCAGGTTCTCCAAGCACATCCAGGACTGATTCTGCTGCTCGTATAGTACGGAAAAATAACCTGAGTGAGAAATAACCTGTGTTAGAAACAACCTAGCTTGGTTTTATCCAGGCAGCAGGAGTTGGGTGGGTGGGAAGAATCTCACCCCCCGGTCTTATTTGGATCTCTTCCGAAGATTGGCTTAAATGGTGAAGCAAGATACTTATCTATTTTGATTAAATTCCAGATCATGGTGTTTCTGTGCATGTTAAATACTTCCTTTCTGCCTTGCTACCACAGCATCAGGCTGTTGAAATTGGTACAGAGTCACTGGCTTCAATAAAGCCACATCAACTTGTACACCTGGTGAGCTATTGATCCCTACTGGGATGTGCTTGTTGCTTAGCAATGCCAAATGCCTCAAAATCAACAGCCCTCCGTTTCCCAGGTCAGATCCTGGGGTGGTTTTGCACATTTCAGCATTTCCAGCACTACTTTAGAGCATCCCTGCAGTGTTGGGTGTAGAGCTGGCTTGACTGTATCCAAATGTGGGCTTGGAAAGGGAGAATAACAGCTGTGTTGAACAAAAATGCAGCCTATTTGTATGCCAGCACCTACAAGTGCACTTTAATTGCATATTTTGCACAGATTTGCAGGGCAAAATCAAGCCTAACTTGACTGGTTGGATGCCTGCTCTGTTCCCAAATGTCTTCCTGACCCTTGTGACTTCTTGCACATCCTTTTACCCTCTGCATGCCTGGGATTCCCTATTTGCCAAACCACTGGCAGCGGTTTAAGACTTAATTAACATTGATGAAGAACATAGCAGTGCTTTGAGAACCGCTGCATACGTGGCATTTCTTGCCATTAATATTCCTGTTCCACCTTTAAGCTGTCAGATTATATAAATCTCAGCAGCTGCCTTAGAGCACTGAGCGCAGCTGAAAGCTCTCTGAAGGAACAAATTCTCCTCGCTTTAGACTCGGAATAAAACAGCATAATTGCATGGAAAGATAGGGCAGCTCTTACTGAAAAGGAGGTACAAAAGAGGAAGCAAGAAGCTAATGCAGCGCTAGGAAAAGCAGACATAGGCAGAAGCAGCCAACCTGATGAGGCACCAAGTATCACCCAAACTAGGCTGTAGAGAGTGTCTAATAAACACTGTGACATCAAGGGGCTTTTATGAGCGCCTTGTCTGCTTAAAACCCCACACATGCAAATGTAATAGCCTGAGTTTAATAGCACTTTATATGCTCTTGCTGCTGTTTCCTTTTTTAACCTGAGATTCTCAGAGCTATTTCAAGGCATCAGTGGGACACCCGGAGTCGTTTGCCTCCTTTTTGACAGTCTGGCTGAACTGAGCTGGAAACTTTGTGCTCTGAAGTTGCACATTAAGGATTTGCTGGGCTAGAGGATTTCTGCAGAGCAGTGCTTCTATGGCAATCCTATAGGGCACTTCTAAGTAAACACATACATGAGGAACAAAATTATGCTGGCAATTAGTGAACTCATAAGCAAGAGGTGATAAATCATGTTGTCCAGAAATCCAGCAACATTTACAACTTACTTATGCTTTCCTAAATTCCTCTTTATCACCTAATAAGAACTTTCCTAGGCCTCAGACTGCTGCTAATTCTTGCATTGCACTGCAAGCTGCTGTCACATATTAGCTACATTTTCATGAAATGACTGGATCCAGAATCACTTGTGCAATTATTCCTTATATAGATGCCTTAATTACAGCAGTGAGATGTTACAGGGTTAATTAATTGTTGCTTATCAAGTGCCTTGAGACTCATGAATGATGCTATGTATGTGCAAAGGATGATTAGTTATTAACAATGCTTCCAGCTACTTGCAGGATAGAGAATTTAGTTTCAGTGCAAAATAAGAAATTTGCAGTCTAGATGGCTCTGTGATATATTCCAAACTGCAGGACAAAATCTAGTCACAAGGAAAGGAAGATCTGTGTCTGCTTTCCAAAACAAAGCCTCATTTTGTAGGAGCTGGCTTGAGGATATGTTTTATTTCCTTCCAGAGAACAGAGAGTCCTAAAGTTGGATACTTGACAGCAGGGATCATTTTTGGAGCTGTAGGACCTTTCATTTGTACTGGCACAAGGAGAATTCAGCAAATCCCATCACAAAATTCCTTGGGGAAAGACTTTTGCTGATGTGTACAACAGGAACATGGGGCACACCTGGAAATCCTAGAGGTTTAAACACCCTACACTTCAGTAAGAAAGATTCAAACAGGGATGCTCTTAATATCTGTATGCTGAGGATGCAGCCTGGTCTGCAGTGATTATTGGCAAATGGGTAGGGAGTTCTGCCATCCCACGGAACCTGGGGAGGAAGTTAAAGCAAATCCCCTTGGAAAGCCTGGGTGCCCATCTTTGGGCATGAAAGACAGTTTCTTTAAATCTTTCTGGATCATGTGTCTCAATTCCTGTTGCTCCAGGGGATCTGGAATCCAGGCCTCATGTTCTGAGGTGCCAGAAACGCTCTGCCAGGCTGCTCTATGCACATCATACAATTACAGCCAAGTTTCATGCTCCAGGCTGCATCTCCCATGATTAATCCATCATAATCCATCCCCACCATAATTCATATTGAGCTCCTGGGGTTGAAGTGAGGGTAAAACCACCTGCAGCTCTGGCCTCTCAGCATGAGAGGTCCAGTTCACAAGGCTTTGCAAGAGCCCATTGCCACCTTCCTGTTCCAGCCTCCCTCTTTTTGGCTCTCCCTTTTCCCTGCTTACTCAGCAGCATCTCAAACCAAGATTCAAAGCAAGGACAAAGGCAGACAGCCCTGAAAACGCTGACTTAACTACTACACCCCATCATTTATGCACCCAGGGAGAGAATGACTAGGATATTCCTTATGGAAGACTTTAATCTCCTTGCAGAGGTAGACACACAGGAGAGAAATAAATCTACAAACATCACTGCTAAAAATAAAAAGCTTAGATGAAAAGATACCTCATTTGCCCTAACATAGCCTGCATACAGAACACAGAGGGAGACAAAAAGCTGCCTTTGTGGCTGCTTTTCTTTCCCTTTCCTGCCTATAGTGTTTTCTTAAAAGCTTTGGGAGGTCAGCCTAGCATATTAACCTCTTGGAAAGCAAATGGGGGAATATAAGATGCTACTTGCTTGTTGTATCTCAATTCTACATTAATATCTCAGCTTCCTTGCCCCAGGTAGAAGCAGTTTTGTTGGCCCAGTTACAGCCAGCAAAGAACATACCCCAAGTAATGGCTTTGGGCCCTATTTTCTCCAGGAATCCCCTTGGCATTCCATCTTAATTCCCATTAGCTCCTGCTGTCCCTTTTGAGGGAGCCCAGTGCAATCTGGCAAAATCTTTTCAGGTCAGCAGAGGTGCTCGGGAGCCGCCTGCAAAAATAGCACAGACACTGTCTTGCATCTTTCCCAAAAGGAAGAAAAAAGGCTGCTGGACTTTTGTCCTTCTCCTCTGCAGGGAATTCCCTCTGCAGGACCTGCCCTGAGGAGGGAATCCGGGCAGGAATGTGCACATTAAAGGGCTTGGAGCAGCTTTACCTTCAGTGTGGACTTGCCTTTGGTGCATCCTAAGGAAACAGGATAAAAAACTCCATATTCAGCACATAACACCTACAGATGAAGCCAGAAAAAGAACCTAGAAAAGGAGAAATAAATGATTTCAGTGATATCCCTCCCTTTCCTCACTGCCTGGAGTGCTGGAGCTTTTACAGCCCTCTTTAGGAGACACACTAATAGCATCTGATTCACCTAATTTGTGTTGAAAACATGAAATCAGCTTAAAGAAACACAATTATGGAGCACTAGCATCCTTCCTATTCAGTACAGAGGGAGCTGAGATGCAGAAAGGGTGACTGAATCCTCACACTCCCATCGTGAGCTGTGAGGACCAAGAAAAACAGCAGGATGTCCTGATTTTGAGCCAGCTGAGGGCAATCCTAAATTCACAGTATTTCCCACAACTGTTTGGCCTGGAATGGGAAGTCCAGGGTGCAGGATTTTAGTAGGGCCATTGATTTGGGGGCTGACACACAAAACATCTGTGTCCTGTAGAAAAACCTCCTCACTCCATAATTTTACCTAGACTTAGGCAGAGCAAGTAGAACTAGCCACTTAGAATAAGAAGAGCAGGAAATACTTTAAATGATTCCTACCAAAATTAAGTGTTCTGCTTAATTCATAATTAATCCTAGCCTGTATAAGCTGCATGGTGCCTGCTAGGACCTCCAGCTTAGCTGCTTCACAACCCTGGTCTCATCTGAGGGCTCCCTGTCTCCAACTTGGCAAGGGAGGATGGGAGCAGATGCCAAGAACACAGGAGCTTTTTCACAGGGAAAATGAGTCTCTCCTGGGGAGGTCCTGGGGATTTAGAGAATGCTGAGCCTTGAAAAAAGAAGAGAGACTCAGAAAGAGAGGAGAGACATGCAAGCAGGAAAGGAATGGGCTGAAAGAAAAGGATGAAAAAGGAGGACAAGAAAAATATGCAAGCGGGAGAGGTTCAAAGACATTCCTGTGCTGCTCCAGCCCATGAGGACCTCTCTTCATCTGCATTTCCTTTTCCCCTTCCATTGGGAATGGAAGAGTCATGTGTAAGTGACCCTGCACGCCCCCTCTTTCCCTCTCCGCTTCCTTTCCCAGCAGCATCTCTGGGATCTGCAGCCATCTGGCTGCTCAGTGCAGCATGAGCTGAGCTCTTGGAGGTCTCCTTTGGAATCTGGTCCTGATTTGAGGATTCCTCCGCGCCTTCTCTGCGTGTTTATGGCCAGTTTGCTGCCTTGGAGCAGCTCTTGCAGCTGCCCCTCTGTCCCTGAGGATCTCCTGCGCTTTCCCGTCCCCAAACTTCACAATGTTCCCATTTAGCCTGTTATTTTTATGCCACTTCTCTCATGTTTCAGTGCTTTCTCTTAGCACCAGAGCTCTCCACCCCACGCAGAAGCAGTTGACTGAGCAGCAGCATCAACCTCCCTCCTCCTCTAATCTCATCCCTCCCAGGTCAAGGCACTGACCTCCAAGCCATCGCTGGAGGCGGGAAGGGAACATGGAAATGATTCCAGAGGAAGTTCAGCACTGGGATAACAAGCAGGACTCCTTGGTCTCTCCCTTTGCACCACAAGGAAAATGCTCAGTCTGGTCTGCTTAACTCCTTCACTTCCAGGAAGGAGCAAGGTAACAGGAAGACAGAAGGAATCTTTTCCATGAAAGCCCCTTTTGTTCTATGTTTACAAGGACATGGGGCACCAAGGATATAGGAGGAAATCTGTCCATGTTACCTTCATCCTCCTTTCCTCTCCAAGGAGATATCAGAGGTCAATGATGAATTTAACCATACAGCTGCTGCAAATTGGTTTCTTGATGGACTCCCCTGCAGAGAACAAATTGATGCTGCTGAAACAAAACCCACATTAGAGCCTAGTAGGGAAATAAAGAGGGAATATTAGCCCTGAGTAATCCAGACCTCTTTACTTCATTCTGTCTGTAACAAGGAATTCCCCAGTCATTTACTGGAGCTGGACACACCAGGGCTGGAGGGAAAGCTGATGCTTTATGGACCCTCCCAGGGTTCTATGTGACCAGTAGCATGCAGGGATAGTGGCCTGGGATCCGTGCCAAGGAGGTCGAGCAGCCACTGACAGCTTCCCAGTGGCAAAGGACATGGACCCAGGATAATGAAACAACTGCATCCTGCTGCTGCTCGTGACAGCTTCCAGATGCTGCTGTAAATGGTTCCAGATGTGGCCCAACCGCTGGCTGCTGTGAGCACCCAGGCATTGGTGGGAGGGAAAGAGAGCTACATCCTCTTCCAGGGATGTGTGGGAGAAAACTGCCTTTTTCCCTACCATTTCCCATGCACTTGGGTCACGGGGAGCGTGTCAGCATCACTCAGAAGTGCAACCCGAATGGCAAAAGCCTCTGGTAAGTGTCACCTTCCAATAGCTCCCAGATGTGCATGGCTGGGCAGCCAACCAGGGCACAAAAAATCCTGGAAAACTGTTTTCTTCCTTCCTTATGCAGCACCCACTCTCTCCCACAGTGGGAAAGGGAAGGGGGGAGACAAACCCAAGGGACCACGGCCATCACCTCCTCCAAAAGGCAGGGAATTTCTCTTGGCAATTCTTACTCACAGCCCGATACTTCCCCCTGCTGTTCCTGGGCTGCCTGACACTCCATCTCAGTGCTGCCATCACAGCTCCCCTTGGTGCCCACTGAACATTTTAGGGCTCCAGAGCCTGCCAGGCCAGGAGCACCTTCACTAACACCAGAAGCAAACAACCTTTTGAAGTGGAGTTTCAGTAAGACTGAAAAACAGCTCTTAAAAACACTAATAAGCACACACAACCAACTCTCACAAACCCAAAGTGGTTACTCTATGTTATAATAGTGGAAATCAAAAGCCAAGCAATCTCATTGATTTTTAAGTATTGATTTCAAGCTGAATACATTCAAATCAAATAGAACTTCTCTAGGGGGCCATCAAATCAGAACTGGGCAGATGCTTCTCTGAAGATGCTGTTTCATTCCCAAATCACTAACCAGAGCAGTTCAAGGGCATCTGGCTTGAGGCATCAGGATGACTTGAAGGTACCTGCTTTGCTTCTGTGAATGTAGTTACTGCTTGGTTGGGACTGAGAAAACTGGGCTGCCCAGGACTAAAGATTAATCCCAGAGTCACTTCCTATTCTCCTTTCCACCCTTTTATATAGAAAGCAGCAGTCTATATAACACCATGCTACTAAGCCTGTTGCATCTTATGTAATTCAGTAATTTAAGAAATTTGAGAGCTATCCCAAGCTATTTCTCATGGCTCATCTTTGCCTCCCTTCCTCCCCACATGAAATACGTAAAATACTGATGAACAGTCTGGGATGCAACAGGAAAATCAGGGGTACCTGTAGCACACACAGATTCCACAGGGATGTGCTCAGGGAAGAGCCAACCCCTCAAGCTGATGGAACAGGCAGATAACAGGCCAAGATAAAGCATTTTTTGGAAGAGGACCAGCAGTTTTAATGACTCATGGTCTCGTGCAATATAAAACAATACTGTGGTTTCTGGTCACACAATAGCTCTGCATTGCATCATGCATGTAATGCTCACAGAAAAAAGCACAAGTGTTTTATATTTCTTACTACACCCCTTGCAGCCTTCTTCCCCTCTGCTCCATAAAGATTTAGGGTTTTGGTTCCCTCATCCCAACTTTGCAGCAAAGCCAGTGTTTCTTCCTGAAGATTAGTAATTGGATCCCGTGGCAGCTCTCGGATATTTTGATGCTAGGCCCTTTAAAAGCATCTTAGATGAGATAGCCAGATAGGAATGCATGATAATAGATTGAGCAGACAGGGCCATGTGCTGAGTTACTTGTTATCACTGCAACCCATTTTCAGTCATGTGAACGCACTAAAATAACACCAAAATAAGTAAAATAAGCAGCTTCTGAAAGCTTTTTGCTCACCATAATTGATTCTATATATGTGTCACTGACAAGAGAATCAAAGGACAAGGAATAAATCCTGTCCTTGCTTGGCTTTTGCTGGCTCCCTAAAAACCACTTTGAAGGGATATAACAATACTCTGAAGGCCTCAATTAGATTTTAATAGAAATTCAGTTATTAATGGGCTCAGCAGGAGATGGCAGCTCTGAGGGGACTAGCTCAGGGTTACAACCAATCTCAAATGCTGCTTCCAAGCCCTGGATCAGGCTCTGCCGAGGGGAACCTGATCCCGGGAAGGCCCTGCGGGATGCCATTCACAGTTATGATTAGAAATGTCCCAGGAATGCAGGGGGAAGGAGGAGCATCCCGGCTGCCACGGATAGCGCCAGCACGCTCCCGAGCTCGCTCCGAGGTGACCAGATGGCACTGGCCTCTTTTCCCAGTGCTTTGGATTCGGTAAGGGCACTGTTTCTACACGCTCAACGCTCATTCCCTCAAGTCTATCCATTGGGAATATCCAACTTGTCTCTCCGCTGGGGGATTTTGGCAGGATTTGCTGCAGACCCCCCTTCCCAACAGCTTCACACAGCAGTCTGGTCCAACAGCCAGCACCAGGGGAAGCAGAGACCACAGACCCCTCCTGTAACTTCCCAGGCTTATCCACTGCCCTCTGGCTCTACAACGGCCAGGCTTTTCTAAATAACCTCAAAAATTCCCTCCTAAACAATCTGAATAAATCCTAAATGAGCCTCACTTGCTCCTCCTGGAGTAGGATTAAAGTTCTTTAAAATATCTGCACAAATACCCCCAGTGCAGTGTCAAAACTACTAGGTTTAGGCTAGCCAGCAAGTTACTTAATTCCTTTGGTTATTTCCAAGTTATTTGCAGATAGGTTTCATGTTTTCTCCCTGACCTGCAGATTTTGTCATTCTTCTGACATACTTGGCTTTAAGCATGATTCATAAGGATCACTAACAAAGCCTTGGACTAATTCAATAGACCAGCCTACTTAAGCAGGACTTGCAGCTGAATGTTTTGCCAGAAGAGGGAACTGGAGCTCTATCTCCCAACAGCTGCTTGGGCACAACTGGCAGCCACATACTGAGCAAGGGCTGTGGATTAAGGCACTTCTTGACCTCTTTCTCCTGGGGTAGCTATTGGAAAAACCCTCTGGAAGATTCAGAGCAAATTAATTATTCTATTAGATCAGCTTTGCCAAAAAAACTAGAAATTATATCACATCTTTAAACAGTCATTTTAAAGCTTCATTATTTTGGTATTACAGATGCTGTTTGAAAGCAGCATCTTGAGCTTTACTTTTGGCATTGCAGTTTCTCAGGAGCCAGGTGAGTTTATCTGACAAATACATTTCCAGCAACATGACTTGATGCCAGCCTTGTTAGTCTTGCAAGGACTCACAGATATGTTCAGCCACACTTAGGTGAGGTTCTCCAGAGGGATTTTAAGCTAGTCCTGCTCTGAATAAACCCCTGCAGAGTTAAAAGTCCTATTGCTTCTATATCCTCCCTCAAGGCTTCTCTTATATTTCATTTGTTAAGTCTTGCTTCAAATGGGCATGTGCATTTGAAGACCATGCATTTTTGTACAGTAACACTGAAAGAATAGATAGATATAATAGCCCAGAGGGTATTTGACCTTGGGATAAAGTCCAGGTAAGAAGGGGATATGGGCAAACAGAATTAAGACCAAGAAGATGCCAACCAGCTACAGCAACACCCTTTCTGTGCCTTTCTTCTATTCCAATTTCTATTGCACCATTGTCACATTTGAGTTGCAAGGACCAGCATGCAGACCCCACACTTATTACTATTTGTAATTAATTGTTCCCTTTAGCAACAGCTTCATTACTTCCCTCTCCGTCCCGTATCTCCCAGCATCATCTCCAGCTCCAACAGATTCCACAGCTCTTTATTTGGGGAGAGAAAGCTTCAGAGACACTCACAGCCTTAAATGTAATGGAAACATTGGTTAATGAATGAGCCCTCGTTATACACATTACAAGGAAACACTTAATTGACAGTGGCCACCGGATCCCAGCATTTAATTAATAAATCTAGGTGGCGTCATGTACACCACAGGAAGGGATTACAGGGGTTAATGTGTCTGTCTGGTGGACTTTTATGGAAGAGCTTCGTGGCCTAGCTTTTAACATGAATAACCCGCCAGTCTGCAACCCCACACTTGCAAGAGGGAGAGTCAGTGGGTCACAAGAACACAGGAGCCCTGTCTGAATGTCCAAACAGGGGCTGAAGAGCTGCTGAGGGTGCAGCAGACCAAGGAGGGGTTTGTTAGAGCTCATAGGGGGACAATAAGCAAAGCCAAGTCTAGTTGAAGGGCTGTGGTGTCCTCCCAGGGATCAGTACTTGGTCCAGATGCCCCTGCTAGAGAGCAGCCCTGCAGAAAGGATCTTGGTTGACACCAAGTTAACCATGAGGCAGCAGTGCCCTCATGGCCAAGAAGGCCAATGGGCTCCTGGCTGTATCAGGAGGATGTTGCCAACAGGCCAAGGGAGGTGGATCCTGCCCATCTACTCAGCTCTGATGAGGCCACACGTGGAATATTGGGGGCCAGTTCTGGGCTCCCCAGGACAATAGAGATATGGAGCTTCTACAGATGAGCCCGCATAGAGAAACAAAGATGATTAAGAAACTGAAGAATCTATTGTATGAGGAAAGACTAAACAAGCTGGGTCTATTTAGCCTAGAGAAGACTGAGAGAAGATCTGATCAACACATCTAAGGGCCTGAGGGGAGAACATAAAGATGGGACCAAGCTCTTCCTGATAGTGGCCAGTAGCAGGACAAGTGGTAATAAGCACATGTTGAAACACCAGAAGTCCCATGTCCATATGAGAAGGAACTTTACTGCAAGGGTGAGAGAGCCCTGGGACAGGCTGCCTAGAGAGGTTGTGGAGTCTCCTACTCCGGAGATCTTCAAGACCTTCCTGGATACTACCACATGCTATAGATGCCCCTGCTAAAGCAGGAGGTTGGACTAAATGACCTCCAGAGAAGGCAAAGCAACAGCTCCCAACATGCATCTTTACTGAAGAGACTTATCTCCTCCAGCCCAGCTTGGCTAAGCTCTACAGAGCTAACTAGAGCCAGCCTAGCTTATAGCAGCCTATGCTCTGAGCTGCCCTTCTACTGTTTGTGTGCAGATGGTGACAGCTAGACACTAGATAAAGAAAACCCCTCTCCGCTTGGGGTAATTCTTCCTACCAAGGGAGTTCTTTGGAATATAGAAGATGTTTGTCCTCAAACACAGGAGCATCATGCAGCAATGTGGCCATACCTGTTCTGCTCACAGCAGCAGGACAGAAAAAGCCTTTAACCTGTTCTTCACCTTCTAGTCATGGGACCTTTACCACTATATCCTCAACAAGTCCACATCCTTCCTTTTACCTGATATATGAGACCTGTAATCACACATTTCAGCACCAACATATATGTTCCCCTAAACTTCAAAGGTATAATTATAAACAAAACCATAAGACCTTTAGAATAAAAGCAACATACAGGAATTAAAAGAAAAAGAAAACCTTGCATACATATAAGTATCCTTGATACTTTTCATAGTTAAGAAGGAATATTCTCACCTTTAACATAGACCCATAGTTGATAAAAGTAAAGCTTCACATATAATAGCAGTTTTTCAAGCACAGAGCCTTAGAACATTCCTTAGATCATTATTACTACCAAACTGCTGAGCTAAAAGCATAGCATCCCCTAAAAAACACATTTAGTAAAAAAAAAAAAAAATCTGATCTCACTTACCATAAAACAAAGAACTTTAATAAGATAACCCCTTATTTCACATGCTATGTGGGCTGCTTTATCCCCTTTTTATAGTGTAGAAGGCACTTAGCAAAATGACCCCTGATTAGTGTTTGCAGGTGGGAATATAGGGGTGGGCACCCTTCCTTTCTTATAAATGGGCTGATGGCAAGTTGAGGCTTTCTCTTTCACTGTGAAGAGGTGAAGGAGAGTTTGGAGGAATGGTCTGTGCTCTTTCTCCCTCTAGCTGAAGGTAAAATATTTGTTTTATTTGAATAAATAAAGTGATAGAAGAAGAAGTGCCCAACAGTAAATGTAAAGACCTTGCTAAAAAAAAGAGATAGATTAACTGGGAAAAGGTGCTGTAAAATGCGAAAAAAAGTTGGAAGTAGCCCATTAAGTGTTTTCTAATTATGGGTGTAATGAGTAGCAGGTCTCTGGAAGAAAGAAGCGCTCATAGCAGGCTGGTAGCTAAGCAAGGTAAGAAGGTAGGTAACATAACTGAGCTTCTGGGTAGGCTGCCCAAAAATCTTCTAGTTTTTTGCTAAAACTGCTCTTCTGCTGTTCTCGGTGCTGTTTGTGTGAGCTGGACAGATAAACTTACCCAGGGAGAAAAATGAGAAATCTGAGTCAAGGAGCTTGGAGAAGGTCCTTAAACATGAGGGGCTTGGAGCTATGCACCAGTTGTTTGATGTGCTCCTCCCCTCTTACATCAATAACCCCCTGAAAGCTCCTGGGCTTACCCAATGGCACCAGGGTCTTAACAGCTACATGTGGTTCATGTTCTCATTATGCTGAATGGCAGCAGGGTTATGTCTGATTTTTTGATGTTCCTTATGGATGTGTGCTGCTGTGTCTCAACCCTAAACAAGGGGACAGCCCTTGTCCCCAGTCAGAGCAGAAGTAATACCAAAACCTGTGTCTGAGGGTGAACAGAAAGGGCAGGAGGCAAAGCCAGGCACTATAGGGATGAGCAGTGGTAGAACCTGGCTGAATGAAGACTGTGACTGAAGACTGTAAGCACCTCAGGGGTCATTACACAATTGTGTGTGTGACAGGCTTGCTTCTTCTAGACCACATTTATGTAGACAGGTCATTCCTCAGGGCTAAATCGCTTATTCCAAGGCTACTTTGAAGAATTCAGGGTTGTAAACCTAGGGCACCTGGGCTTTTTGAAGGCATGGTGGCCTTGATTTCCTTGTGGCTGTGCTGAGATGCATCCATAGGTTGGGATTTGGGGTTGTGCAGAGCCTGGAATGAAGAAGCCTGTCTAGAAACCAGTTATAAAGATCAGCGCTTGATGGCATCAATAACTCCCTCTGGGCTTCTTGCAGGCTGAGATAGTGGCAGATTGTCAAAATTACTTAATGTCCTGGAACGCCACCCATTCTGCTATGAATAGGCTCCTTGTGTACAGCCCACACGATCATCGTGTTTTTCTGGTGTCTCTATGGAGACTGGAGACAGACTTCTGCACTAATGGCTTGGGGTTTTTTATCTCTGCTTTCAGGTAAATCATCTTGTAGGAGAAAATAAAAAAGGAAACAAACACACATAATCCTTGTGGATAAAGGATTAAGCATCTCCATTGTAGAACACGAAAACATCCTGGTCCTTCTTGGAGAAGGGGTTGAAATAACTTGGTTTTTCTTTTTTTATGTGCTATGGTCCGGCTTGGCAGAGACCTAGTAAGCCTTGTGCAAAGAAATAATTGGCCTTAGGCAGAGCTGGATGAAGCTGTCTGAGTTCAGAGGTGGATCCCCATCCAAATGAGGCTGGAGAAGGGCCTAGAGTGAAGCAGGGTTGGAGTTGGGGACATCTTGCATGCCAAAAATCAGGGGAGCTTTGAGATGTTCCAGTCCCCACCAGTGATGTTGTCATGAGATCAGAAGCTTCCCCTTCCCATTGCCCTTGAATCTTCTAGAAAAGTGATTTTAAGGGTATCTTTGTTGCCTTGGCTGTATTAATATAGTTTTTTCATTGGGATGCTGGAGAGGATCATGATTTGGGTAGAAGAGCCAGGAAAAGTGGAATATGCAGGTTGGATTCCAGGTAGGAATGAAGGCGTGGAGAAACCACCTCTTATCCCATTAATATCTGTTTCTGGGCCTATTTCTTTGATATCTCCTCTGGCTTTTCTGCTTTCTCAGCAGTGGTCTTGTCCCCAAACTGCCCCCAGAGGCTCCCATCGGTGCATTTTACTGCTCGGGATAGCAGGATGCTCCTCTGCATTCCTAGTCGCTGCTCCCGAGCTCCTTAGCCCGAGTTTACAAGTTGGCTTCTGGGCTCTCAGCTATAGCAAGAAAAAACAAATCCCCACTTGCTGATGGTTCTTGGCATCAATGTGGGTGTACGTGGTCTCTATCCAACACCCGGAGAAGCAAAAGCCACCCCATCAACATCCCTCTAAATGCCTTGGGCCCTGCCAGCGCGTCTGCCTTGGCATTCATAATGATTTATTCTCTCCGGTTGGGTACGATGAGCTCATGGAAACTACTGCAGCCACCACGGAGGGCAAAACCTGCTTTGGACTTGGTGGCAGCAGCCCCAGCAAGTGCCGTGACCTCTGCAGGGTGCAATTCCCACTGCGCAGCACCCTTGGGTGCCCAGCAGTGTCCTGGTGCCCTCTGCAAAGGGGCTGAGGTGAAGTTTGCAGGTGAGTAATTCTGCAATATCCCTTCTACCCCACTGCAGGCTCCTGCTTTTACAGATGCCTTCCAGGAGGTGGAGGAGGCAGCTTTGACTCCTGAGCTCCCAGCTTTAGGAGACTGCAAAAGCCCAAGGGACTTCTTGAGTTTGTCTAATTATATGTGTGCATGGAGCAATTTTGCTCTCCTGCTCTTAAAAAGGGCTTCTGAGCACTGGCCATTTACAGTAGGAAACCCCTTTTACATCCACAGGATGAGCGTTGGTGTCTTTTTATTCCATGATTTTCGTGCCCTGAGACCCTTAAATTCGTAGCCTCTGGATACACTTGAGCAAAACTACCTCCTTCTTTCTAGCTACGCACTGGTTTTTTTATGTCCCCCCCATTTTGGATCGGATATCAAACCCAATATCCCGCCGAAAAAGGCATTTACGCAAGACCCGCCTGCTGGTGTTTAACAGGATTGGTTGTGTCTGGTGGATCTGTATTTTCAAAGGGCGTTGGGTTTCAGCTGAAAAAGAGTTTTCCAGTGATGAAATGCCCCGATGTCGGGGGCTTGAGAAAGATGCCTCTGCCCTTTGGGTCAGGAAGAAGGAATCTGGGACAAAACCCAAAGTACTCTGAGGCTTAGGCACTTTTTTGACTGAATGGGCAGATGTTTTGTTTAAAAGAGGGGGTGCATTTTAAATTCTTTGAATGTGAATCCTGTAGCAGTCTAAAAGCTCTGGATGAGATTCCTGCCCTTATGCTGCTGATCCCAGTAAATGGCAAATGCCAGGAGAAATCACAGCCAGATATTTGGGATCCTACCTAATGCAGTGACACTGCCGAACCTTAATTCCCAGGCCTTTATTCACCACCTTAGGACAAAACAAGTGCCGTGGTTGTGGTAGGTTGGAATCAGTGCCACATATAAAGGACTGAGTAAAATTTCTCCTCAAAAACTCCAATTGGGAAGTCCACATCCTTTCCAACCGTTCTCCAAGCTCTCCTATGGTGTCTTTCTCTTTCTGCCCTTGGCCACAGCCCCCGTTTGCGAGCCGGGGAGCAAGGGGGACTCCGACAGCTGCGCGGGCTTTGAGGCTCCTTGGCAGATGTTGGCGATTGCAGCCACTTCATTAATGTTGGAAACAAAACCCCTGATTATTCCTGACCAAAGCAGCCCCGGGTTGATTGACAGCCAGCGTGTGTTTCGTAGAGCAGAAACCACCACAGAGCTCGGGCTGTTTAATTTTTTTAATTAAATATATAGATTTGAGATGTAATGCCCCCGTTCTTCCTGGTAACTCATTTCCAGCAAGGGGGTCTGTGGAGCCTGGTGGCACCGGCCCCACATTTCCATTTTTCCAGCCTTTCTGGGGGGGACAGAAGCACATGGACAGGCAGAGACCCTGCTCCTTAGGTTGTGCATAAGCTACAAGGCAACCCCATGGTCTCCTCCCATCCTGATGTCCGGGCTGGGATTGGGATATGGAGCAAAATGCCCCTTCTTGCCTGCTGGTTCCTGCTTTTCCAGGCTTGCAGTCGGGAGCTGGCTCATAAATACGTTTGCAATGACGATGAGCCAGCAGGTTTTAAGTTGATATTTGCCTTATGGCTAGTTAAAATGAATTGGAAACGTAAATGTCTGATAAAATGCCCTACTGCTTGACTTAAGTGAGTATTCCTAGGATAATGAAGTCAGGAAATCTCCTTAAATATTTGTAGTTTCCTTAGGAATGAAAGGAATAACGTAAATGCTTTCAAAATAGCGACGCGATTGGGGCAAAAACTCCTTGAACCCCTTAGTTCTTATCGTTCTGCTTGAATTCCTGTCTGCAAAATCACTTTATTAGAGTAAAAATGAAAAGGTTTCTAAAGAAACACAATTTATTTGAGAAGGGCATTAAATGCCCTTCTGCATTTAATTGGAAATATATTTGGGGTTTTATTTGGGGTTTTTTGTCTTGAATATAATTTGCAGCTACAGGTTAATAGAAACGACGTATTGAGTTTTTAAAGTGCCCTTGAAGGGCTATATTGGAAGGGTTGTATTCCCTTGTGTCCCTCTTTCTGCTTGGAGACAGCGGGTCACTTTTTGTTGTTGTTTTGGCGCTCCCCAAACGGGTAGAAATAATGAAGTTTGCAACCAATTGCTGCTTGCAGTCGGGGGGAAAAAAGAAACCGTGCTTAAACTGAGTGTTTATATTATTATTTGTAAAACAAGGACATGGAAATGGAAGTTAAGGGGAGGAAACAAAGCTAAATAATCGGTATTGCGGGGTGGGAGATGGTTGTTGCTCTCCACAAAAGCAGCTTCGGGTTTTTTCCCCCCCTCTTTTCCTCTCTTTTTGCAGCCGGCAGCGAAAGCAAAAGCGGCGCCGGGTGGGGAAGCGGCTTCGGGCTGTGCACGGGGCAGCCGCGGAGCTCAGAGTGAGTTAAAATACATATATAAAAATATATATGGATATATGGGGTGGTTTTGTTGGGGGTTTTTTGCTCAGGTGCTTGGCGGGCGGGGAGGAAATTTGCGGCTGCTGCGCTCTTAATGTCCCTAGTTAAATTGTGGGGAGAAGGATGGAAGTGGGTCGAAATAGGAGGGGGGGAAGAAAGAAAAAGCCGAGGGGGGTTTCCTGAAAAAAAAAAGGAAAAAAAGGGGGGGAAAAAAGAAAGAGGGGGAAAAAAGGGGGGGGAAGGAAGAAAAAGGGAAGAAAAAGGAAGAAAAAAAAAAGGAAGGAAAGAAGGCAAATCACTAAACCCGAGAAAAAAAAAAGCCTCCCATCCTAAAATAGCGCGGCGGGCGGCGGGGAGGGCAGAGCGGCGCTGCGTGGCGGGCGGAGCGGCCCGCGGGCGGGCGCGCAGGGGATGCGCCCCGCGCGCTCTATATAGCGGCGCGCGCGCGGCGCGCACGGA